>NC_081428.1:12949960-13207329 GCF_949786415.1 Peromyscus eremicus
CACTTAGTCCATTAAGCTTTTCCTCACCTCAGACGACAGATGCAAATTTCCAGTCCTCTGGTTATCAATACTTCCCAGTGCCTTGGCTACAAAGCATTCCTACTTCCCCACTATGGGCCTTGGGTATTTGTAGAAAACACCTACAGGACTCAACACTTACTTGTTGTTATTGGTAATATGCTATTGTTATTGGTTATTGTCAGAAAGAACTAAATATAAGATGCATAAAATAAAGTGTTGGGAAGGGGTGCTGGCACTTTCTGAGCTTCATTCCTGTTGCGAAGTGTCCTCCAGAGAAGACCACTCAGACATGGGTTCAAGCCAAAAGAAAGTCTTTATTAGCTGGCTGGCGACTATACTGGCTGTTCTGGTGCAGTCCTCAGCCTTTTTCAGGGTGAACTTTTAAGCACAAAATTCATATCCTGGGCTGACACACCCCAGTTAGCAAGAACAGTTAGCCAGAACTAGAGAAGGCAAAAAAGCAATGCTTGTATATTTAGGGACCTTCCCAGAAATATGAACTTTGATGAATTAGGTCTTTGTTCTGATTTGGCAGATGGTGCTGCCTATGTGTTGGGTTCCAAGGCCTGAATGGTACCTCCATCATGGAGTCAGTTATGCTAAGGTCTGGGGGCCAGTAACAATACTCATTCTTGACACACCCCAGTCCCAGCACCTCAGTGTGTACATCAGCCTAGAAGCTCTCTGAACCTTTTTTGTTTAGGAGGGTGTGTGCGTGTTCATCTAACTAACTTATATAATTAGCATATGAAATAGTGGCTTTCATTATGACATTTTCATACATACGTATCAATGTACTTCGGTCATATCCACCCTCATCAGCCTCTATTATCCTTCCTCCACTCCCACCACCTCATTTTCTTTTTCCAAATAGTTCCTCCTCTGCTTTCATGTCATATAAATTTTTAAATCATACATACACACTAACACACTCATACACACACACACTTCCATCCACATATCAAAGTTTACTCATCTTATCCATCTCCAGGAGTACTGAGGGAGAGGAAAAGGCAGAGTGGATGTAACTATACAGCAGTGGCATGGGGACCCATTTGGGGTGATGCACTATTGCCCCTCACTGACTGTGGTACTCATGTGGTTCTGTGCACATGTTAAGCTGACATAGAACTCAGCAGTCTTTAGGCCGATGTCTGTTTTCTCATTTGGTTGATAGTCCCTAGTTACCTAACAGGAAAGTATTGGAGGAAAGTGACTGAAGGTTACACCAGACCTCTCTATCAGTTTTATAGTTTCCCTGGATTTATAATTATTCCAAAATAAAAACTTAAAGGGAGAAGAAATGTGCCCACCTTGAAGAGCTTTTTTCAATGGGAAAAAAAAATTTAAAGTTTTTCCAGGGAATAATGATGCTGAACTTTCCAGGCTAGAAGCTTCTCTCTTTCCTGCTCAAGTTATTTAAATACAGATGATTGCTGTTTATTCTTTCTTTCAATTGATAGCAGAATAAATGGTGCTATAAATGTTATACTTAACATGTCTTAGGCACTAACTTACAATTGCTGGTGGCCAGCAAAGGATCAAAGACACCAAAATTATGATTTAATCTAGAAAAATCCACCAACCTCATTTAGCACACTGCAGCAATCCTCATGATCTTAGGAAGATGCGCTCTCACCAGAACTGTCCACAGAGGGACAAAATGCAACTCATTTCCCACTTTCTTCTTTCTGAAAGGAGGATTCATGAATATAAATTTGCTCCAATTTGATATCTTAACAGCTTGCAGAACACAGACTTTGGAAACTCTTTGCTTAAATAATTGAGCCATTGATTGTTTCAGGAGCATGAATTAAGCCCTCCAATTTAACTTTATTTAAAACTGAAAATTATAATACAAAGGAGATTTACAGATAACTTTTCATTGTCTTCCTTCAAATTACCTCCTCCTACAAGTCTTTCTCTTTGCAGAGAAGTATTTATTAAACGACTAGACTCCGCCACTCTTTAATTGCTAATAGGAACACTTCCAGATTTGCCTCCCATTCAACCTCTGTGATTCGATAACAGAATGGAAATTCCTGTAAGAAATAAGAGTGCTTTGGGCTCCTCGGTGGCATTCTGTTTTTTAAGTGAGCTGGGGAAGAATCTTAGAGACAGATGTCTTTTGGGCAACGCCAGTTCAGATCCTTTGTCTGTCCTTTCACTTTTCAGCATGTTTAAGGATTCCAGACATGCGTGTGAGGGTTGATGGTGTAAGAATAGGTTTTGAAGCAACCCGGGGCTGTTTAGTGGTCTCTAGGTAACGTGCGGATATTAACATCCCCTCCTACACTGTAGAAACATGAGTGTTCTGAGAACACAACAAGGCTGCCTCAAGGGACCACAAACATACTGTGCTTTTCAATATTCCAACCTTTCTGGTTTGTGAGATACCTTGCTTTGAGGGAGAGATTATGAGCTAATCATAGAAGATGTGGGATAGATGCTCACAGCACACTGGCAGAAAGAATCTATGTATCTGGCAAATGACTCGTGAACACAAATCTATGACAAGACATCTAGCAGGAAAGGCTGATAAGCAGCAAGCTGGAGAAAGACAAAACTGAGGAGAAGAGAAGCTGTGCATCTTGATTGAGGTGCCCAAGCTGCAGTCAGAAGGTAGTCTGGCTTCAGAAGCCATGGCTTTAAAGCTAAAAGGCAGCAGTCATGGCAGAACAGTATTGGGTTCCTGGAGTTAACGCATGAGGGCCGTGGGAAAATTCAATACCTCTCTAGCAAAAAGTCCATGCTTTAGGGAATTTCCAGTCAGACTCATGTTCTCCAAGAACAAGAGTGGTAATACATTGTGTACCCTAAAATAAAATTTGGCTGAAGATCAGGGAACAGAACAAGCCACTAGATTAAACATAGAGGCCGGTTAGTGGTGGCACACACCTTTAATCCTAGCACTCAGGAGGCAGAGATCCATCTGGATCTCTGTGAGTTCAAAGCCACCCTGGACTACATGAGATTGACTCAGTCTAGGAGAGAAAACAGAGCCAGGCTGTGGTGGCACAGACCTTTAATCCCAGGAAGTGATGGCTGGGTAGAGAAAGGTATATAAGGGGTGAGGAGACAGAAACTAAAGGCTTTTCGGCAGAAGCATCCCTTTCAGCTAGAGGCTTTTTCGACTGAAGCCTTTTGGGTAAGGACTCAGAGGATTTCAGTCAGAGGATTCGTGGAACTGGTGAGGTGAGATGTGGCAGTGGCTTGTTCCTTTGTCTCTCTGATCTTTCAGCATTTACCCTAATATCTGGTACCAGTTTTTTAGTATAAGACCATTTAGCAATTTGTGCTACAGCTTTTCTAGAGAAAAGGAAACCCATCAAGGAAAAGTAATATGAAAACTGACCATATATGTTTCATTTGTCAAATTCTGGTTTCTGGCATTGCTCACTAAGCTCACAAGAGGCTATCCAGAGCCTTTTCCTTTTCTTCTTTTTTTCTTTTTCATTAGTCTGCACTCGATTTCTGTAACAAAATACTGTACTTTTATAAAGAAAAAAGGAGACAGCATTGTTTATCTCACATTTTTAAAATCCAAAAGTCTAAATAGCTTGGCTCCACCTTTAGCAAGATACCAACTGGCTGTGTCTATCACATTAGTGCAGATGGAATCACGGTAAGAACAGAGGTGAGAGGGAACAATTACATAATAAAACAAGGGAAATCATGAAGGGGCTGCAAAGTCTCTTAATCTTTGCTTTGGGTAAACCCCCAAAGATCTAACCACCTCCTGTCAGACTCTTCACTTTACTTCTTCCCATTTCATATTTGTCAGCAAGCTCCCAATACATGTAACAGACTTTAACCACAGGCAGGACTCAAGGATGACCAGACAACTGAGTAGAACACTAAACATGAGAGCCACCAAATTAAGCAAGCAAAAGAAAGGAATTCAGACAGGACAGAGAAAATATAGGGAGTATAGAAAGCTTCAAAGGATATGGCATCAGTACACTTGGAGATAATAAAAGAGGCTGAAAATAATGTTTTGAAAGAAATGAAAAGAAAATTTGAACCAAAATAAACATCTGTGAAAGCGAAAGCAGAATATCAAAAAAAAAAAAAAAAAAAGTATAGGGAACATAGTAGATTGCAAGAAATGGTGGTGACAAACTCAAGCTACAACAGCTGATCTATGAAGTCAATAAAACTTGGGAAGATTGAGTAAATGAATTCCCCATAAATTGTATTTAAAAAAGAAAAAAAAAACCAATAGTAACAAGGGAGAACTAATGACAGAAGGAATTAAGAAAAACCAGGAGTTTGTCTAAGAACAGATTCTAGAAGGAAAACCATGTCAAATAGTAGAGAAGTTGTTGATTTATGGAATGTAAGAACTGGCAATAATGAGTCTTTAAAAATGATAAATCCTAAGAGACTGTCAGTTCAGTTCTTTCTGGATTTTAAACTACTAGTAGAAAATGCCGAAGGTCTCCAGAAAAATAGAACAGAACAGAAAACACACAGACAGGGGAGAGACAGACAGACAGAGATAGACCGAGAGAGAAGAAGAAGGGGAAGAGGAAGAAGAGGAAGAAGAAGAAGAAGGAGGAGGAGGAGGAGGAAGAGGAAGAAGAAGAAGAAAAGAAGAAGAAGAAGAAGAAGAAGAAGAAGAAGAAGAAGAAGAAGAAGAAGAAGAAGAAGAAGAAGAAGAAGAAGAAGGAAGAAGGGGAGGAGGAGGAGGAGAAGAAGAGAGAGAGGTAATTAGAATTTATGGAATTCCTGTGGAACAATAACAGATTCTAGAGTACAGTGAGCAAGGCCCCAAGGTTCGTAGAAATTATATTTTGCTTCAGAATTACACGCACAGCTTTGAGAATGTAGAGTAGTGTCTCTCAAAGGCACTCCTCAGGTGCATGGTACTTGGAGTGACAGTACTGGAAAGTTCTAAAACCATAAAAATCTGGAGCACAGTAGAAAGAAGTTGGGTCATTGGGATCAAGCTCTCAAAGGCTTCACTTTGCTTTCGGACTGACAAAAAGCGAGCAACTTCCTCCCCTACCCCTTTCTACCACGGTGTACTGGTGTGCTATAGGCCCAAAGGCAACAGGAAGAAGCGCCCACAGACTGAGACCCCTGAAGCCATGAGCCAAAATAAGCCTTTCTTTCTTATAGGGCGAATCTTCTGAGGTGTTAACTGTATAGCTGAACTAATGCAATATCCTGTTTACAAATCAAGGGAAGGTATGGTATAAAGTCATTCTCAGTCACACAAATTTCCTTTCAAATTCCTCCATAAGAAGTGACTCAGGAGTGTGGTCCTGAAACTGAGAACCTGGAATCCAGGTCGAAAAGAAAAGAGCTCTGGATTCAGACGACCTGAGTTAGTAGAATGTTCCAGAGATTTCCATGGAAACAGAACAAAACTGATGAGTATTTTTACTGTGTTTGAAAATGAAAGTTATCGCTAATTGTGTGAAAATTTTCAATGAACCACGGGCAGGGGAAAGAATTGCAATAGTATATGGGAAAAATGAACCTGGTTGAACTTCCTTGTAATAGGTTGTAAGAAAAATTTAAGTTTACCACAGTATTCTACTTGGCCCAACAAGGTACATTACAATGGTAATATAAATACTGTTAACTATTTTAACTAAAGATCGTGATTATGAAGGAACTACACATGTAAAAGTTACCTCTAGATGAGACTGAAAATTTTTTAATTAAAAAGGATGATGAGAAATAGGCTTACAATTATTTTCAGCAATGAAGCTGAAAGTTGGAAATGGTTGCTTTGGCTACAATGTACAAATTAAGAGACTGGAAAATGCCTTCATTGCCCTGTATTTACAAAACAACAGATAGGTATCCATTCAAAAATTTAGTTCATGAAAACAATTTCTCCCCGGGATATTACAGTTATCCTACTAATGTTGACAGTATTTGTTAATACTTGTGTTTTCATTCACAATATTGCTAGGAAGTTATCATGAATATCATGCCCATTTCACTTCAGTCACCTTGGTGGGCGTCCTTGTGATATTATTTGTGCATGCATTATTGTGTTGTATTTCCAGGGAAGCTTTGAAAGAAAAGATACTGCCCAGTCAGCTTCTTCATTTTGGTAAAGGTGAACCACTTCTAAAAACACTAACACACACCGATGCTACAAATCATGTTGTGTACAAATAACAGTAGTGTCGAGTGTCTTCTACAATTTTTGTCATGTGGTTTTGTTGCATGAGCTAATGCTCTCTGGAGAAAACGATTAGCCATCGTGGAAATAGAGGGTTTGATGACGTTATTCCTGAATTTAATGGGATATTTATTTGTTGTTCTGTCCTCTGAGTAAATGGGGGCTGCAGATGTTCCATTTGGTTTTCTTTGTTTTATGAGGAAAAAGCCCTTTTATTCTATGAAGCATTTTAAGTAAGAATAAATTTTAAGTTGAATTTAAGGCTTTTTCACTGAAACAAATATTTTCTTTGCTCGATATACACATTTTTGCCATTCAAGTACATATTAAATGATGTTTAGATTATTATTCATTTTAGATTACTATTTTATAATTGGTATATTACTATAAATTTATACTTTTTTTATAATTCCTGTGTGTGTTTGTATGGTCGTCTATGTGGCAGGGTTAATGTGCATGTGAGTGCAATTGTCTGCAAAGGTCAAAAAAGAGTGATGGATCCCTAAAGCTTTAGTTATAAGTAGTTGTTAGCTTCTTTATCTGGGATCAGGAAACCAAACCCAGGTCCTGTGGAAGAGCAGTATGAGCTCTTAACTGCTGAACCACCTTTCTAGCTCAAAATTTATGAAATTCTAAAAGGCAGAATCTGAACGGAGAGTTTGTCAAGTGTACTATACAAAGATCCTCTACAGGTTTTCAGTTTTTCTCACCTGTTGAATACAAGAGACCATCTGTGTAATTAACTCAAGGGTTTCTTCTGTTAAATAAACAAAACACTCTCCCTTAAGCATGATAGTGGAGAAACACTTAGCTTAGAGCCGTGGGCTGTGTTTGAAGCTCAACTCCTTGCAGACTGTTGAAGCAGACTGTTTTGTTTTCCTTCTCAGGGGCACCGCGATTGCCGGCATCGTGTTTGGAATCGTGTTCATCATGGGGGTCATTGCAGGAATCGCCATATGTGTCTGCATGTGCGTGAAGAATAACCGGGGGACCCGGGTCGGTGTCCTCAGAACGACCCACATCAATGCCATCTCCTCTTATCCTAGTAAGCAACAAGGCTCACTTCTGAAGGACCAAACAGGCTTCTTAGGCTCTACTCCTTCAAGAAGCATTAAGACTCTCACTGAAATAATCTCAAATTTTCCAGAGTATTCCCAAATAAGTATAGATTGAAACTCTAGCCTTGAACAGAGATCTTGGTAAAACAGAAACAATTCATCTTCTCTTTAAATATAGTCATACTCTCAACGGCTGTGTTATTAACTGCAATCGCCAGTCAGCCAGAATTAAGATAAATAGAAAATTCACAGCCATTGTGTCTATTTACCTGCCAATGAGTTCTGACAAGTAATTATGGAGAAAATATGCCATCTGTCTCAATAAACTGCTGTCTAAGGCAGTAGGTACACATGTCTCTAGGAAAAGAGTTTTTGGAGTCCTCATTAAACAAAAAGTACAGCTTCCACATAATACAATTCTCAACAAAGAGCGAAGATGATATATTAATAACTTCACAAATACATGTTGAGAATCTTCTAGAAGTTCTAAATATAAATATATTGAGCACATGATATTCTACACACAAAGCCCTTCATCTTGAGATAGAGAATCAGACTAGTGTTTTCTATGTTACTTTGTATATGTACCGTACAAAAAGTGAGCAATTTCATGAACTCACAGCAACTGCAGTTATCTGTTCAAATTCTGACTTGGATGGCTAGATTATCTTCAGGCTCCTTCCCTTACCGGGGAGCAATTGGGAGTTGACAGATAGGGAGAATCATTCTTCTCTGAGGATGTTGACACTTTTAGGTTTCCCATACCATATACATATGGGCAGTACTAGTTTAGTAGATGTGGCTGTTTGAATGAAAATGGAGTGGCACTATTAGGACATGTGGCCTTGTAAGCAGGTGTGGCCTTGTTGGAGGAAGTGTGTCACTGGGGTTGGGCTTTGAGGTTTCAGATGCTCAAGCCAAGCCCATTATAACTCACTCTTGCTCTAGCTCTCTCATATCTGCAATGAAAACATTCCTCTTAACCGTACCATGGAACAGTTATGTCACCAGTTTATACAGGGATGTCTCGTTCTAACCACCCTGCATTGTGTGATGACGTAGAGAAATAGGTACAATTTTCTTTAACTTTCACTTTAAAGTGGATCTAGAAAACAGAGATGATGCTAGATTTTTTCCCCCATAGATAACTGTAGTTCATAATATCTTGTACTTTAGCAAATAAATACACTTACATAAACTAAAAAGGAGGAAGCTGGTAAGCATAAAGGGCATGAGGCATTATGAAAGATCAGAGTCTTAGCTGGAGAAATGGCTTACTGTGTGAAGAACTTGAGGAGCTGAGTTTAATCGCTTCAACTCAAATAAAGTTGGAAGGAGAGAACCGACTCCACAGAGGTGTCCTCTGACCTCCATGTGTATGCCAGAGCCCACGCACGCTCAAATACACACCATATACACACAATGATGTGTTTAATTTTTAGAATTCAGAATCTGAGCATTAGAGAGTGGGATCCCGTATACAAGTAGAGTGGTGTACTTTCTCTCACTTAGAGGCAGTGGATTTGGTAGACATATATAAGAATATTTTCTTCAGTCTGGTCTTATTTTCTCAGTGAAATAAGAACCCAGTCTTATGCTGAGAATAAAGAGGGTTAAGGATATGTTTCAAGTGAAAGAAAGTGAGGAAAGGATGAAACCCGTTTCAGGAAGTGGGATGTGTGAAATGCCTAGCATAATACATGCTTTCTAAGCAACACCAACAGCCAACACATCTAAGAAAAGGTCACTGTTTTAAAGTGAGATCAGTCTGCATGGCTGTTTTCTTGTCTAGCCACAGTAAGCTCCTACATACAGATAGAGGATAGTTTAAATGTTGGACTTAATCAGAGCCTGGCTGCTGCCAGGCAGTCGTGTTGCTAGAGTTGTTACATTCAGAGCCTGTGCCCTGGCAGCCCTAATAAGCTATGCTCAGCCATCAGACCTCAATGGGCCAATTAAACAGACAATAATGAAAAAACAAAACAAGGATATCTATCCATTGTTACCGCACTGGGAAGAGGAAAAAAATAAAGGAAGCCAAGAATCTCTCCCCATTCACCATCAGTTCATCCTTAGGCATCTGACATGAGGCTTAGATTTAAATAGAGAGAAATATACAGAGCTTAACAGCCCTGACCAAAGTGTGGAGCCATCCATCATTGAGCCATTCTTGTTTGGGCTCTAGTCTCTCCTACAAGGTGGTATAACAACTTGTCAAAATTATGTGAAATCTCTTTCCAGGAGACAAGTTGCTCCTCTGGCTGAGATCAAGCTTCAGCCTTGTGCTCTCAGCGAAAGGTTCCTGGGGGTAAATTCCAATTCTTAAGGGCCCATGTCTTGACACCCTGATACCTAAGGAGACTCACACATGTCTCTCTCTAGTCATTCCTCCCACCATGGTTACTATAGGGACAGAATGATATAAAAGCATGGACAACAGATGCAATGGAGTCATTTGAGTAGATACATTTGGTTCATAAATACCAGCTGATAAAGGACAGGCAGACAGAAGAGAGATGACATAAGTTTAAATTGTTTTCTTTAATTTGCCCTCAATAGGTTGGAAATCAACATAAGTTCCCAGCTTAGTGGAATGAGTAGTCCAGAAAAAAAATAAAAAGCAGAAATCATATTTTAAAATAAAGATTTACAAAACATTACTATAATTGCTAATGACAGGGGGAAGAGAAGGATAATTAAAAGCATAAATGTCATCGTTACATAGACGTTTTAATGGCCAGGAATGGTAGCAGATGTTGAGGTGGTTCAATAATTATGGACCCTATGCTAAGTCCTCAGTGAACACATACTTGGGACAGGACGGGTTACAGATATCTATAAGATATAGAAATAGACAGAGGTACAAAGTGTTAGAATCCCGTGGCTTGTGTGGTACAAACGAGTTCAGATGTTTACAAAGAAAATAGGATGATGGTTTGAAAAACAGCTTTAACATCACAAGTGTCTGAATGTTCTGGCCCTGCATGTTGTAGGATGAGGAGAAAAATAATGATTCTATGTGGTGGTATTGTGTTCCCCAAAATACTGTGCACCCTTATAAACTTATCTGGGGTCAGAGAACGGAACAGCCACTAGATACAGAGGCGAGAAAATGTTGGCACTCACACCTTTAATCCTAGCCTTCTGGAGGCATGGATCTCTGTGAGTTCAAGGCCACACTGGAAATAAAGACTCATGCCTTTAATCCCAAGAAGTGAGCCCCAGGGAGTGATGACAGAAAGCAGAAAGGTATATAAGGCATGAAAACCAGGAACTAGAAGCATTTGGCTGGTTGAGCTTTCAGGCTTTGGAGCAGCACAGTTCAGCTGAGATTCATTCAGTATGAGGATTGAGAGGTTTCCAGTCTGAGGAAACAGGACCAGCTGAGGAACTGGCGAGGTGAGGTAGCTGTGGCTTGTTCTGCTTCTCTGATTTTCCAGCATTTACCCCAGGTTTGATTTTATTAATAAGACTCTTTAAGATTCATGCTACAATTCTAGTTTGATAGTGCAGCAGAGGAAGCCATCTTTTGAAAGAAAAATCAGATTTTAAAAAATATATTATTATTATTACTTTATTATTATTACTGCGAGTATTTGGTGATAGTTGTGGGTGCTTGTGTCTCAGATCACATATGGAGACCAGAGGACAACTCTGTGCAATTGATTCTCTTCTCCCAACTTTTTTTGGGTTCTGAGGCTCAAACTCAGTTGCCAGGCTTGTGGGCCCATCACCTTTATTGCCTTGAGCCATCTTATCAATGCAAAAATCAAATTTTTAATTAGAGATAAACATGAAGTTATTGTTCACACTCATCTGCTTCAGATAATAGTCTTACATTCCCTTACTTAAGTTCCTCTTCCATCCCCAAACTCAAAAGTCCTCTGAGCGTGCAACAAATGCTTTCTCAACAGCTCATCTTTCTGTGAGAAGTAGACACTGTTAGGGCTGTGAGGACATGGCAGTTGATAAAGGGTCAGCTGCTCGAGCAGGAAGGCCTGAGTTGAATCTCCAACAGCCAGGTAAAAAGCCGGTGTGGTGGCACATGTTTGTGACCCCAGGCTAGGCTGCCAAGGGCTTGCTGGCCAGCTAGCATAGCCCAGTCGATGGTCCTAGCAACAGAGTCTGTCTCTGTGATTGAGATAGACACTTTTGGTTGATCTACACACACATGCATACACACACCGCAAAACAGACACAGAAAAGAATGTCCTCCTTCCTTAGCTGAAGGGATGAAGAACCAGAAGGCTCCTAGAACTTTCCTATGCCCAGCTTTGTTTTCCACTTAGCACACTGCAAAGTGGGTTGGGGGAACTTGGGAAATTGGGCAGACTAGGTATGCAAAGCCCTCCTGCATTATGAGTCTAAAATGAAGGACATGCTAGGAGATTGTCCTTCTCATAGTGACAGGAAGATGCAGGACATGAGCTGACATGTGCTGATGTTATCTGAGAGAAAGGGGAACAAAGCTTCTAATATGTTCAGCAGCTGTATTTGTGTGGTGTGTCAGAGGGCGGGGCAGTGGGAATCCTGCCAGCCACTCAGAAGTCTTTGTGTAAACTTGCTGCTCTGGGTGGGGCTCAGGAGGACGGAGTAGGGGAATGTTGAGTTGTAGCAACAGTACTAAAAATTGTGTGTAAAACAAAGTTTACACAAATACATAAATTACATACATACAACACCACACATTCACACACATACATACATACATACAAAACACACGTGTATACACACACACACACACACACACACACACACACACACACATACACACACACAAAGTGATTCACTAGTCCTACCAGATACTAAATCCATTAAAATCAATAACAATTATGATAAGCTGCTTCTGGTACAAACAGGTATACCTGGTCCACAGGGATAGTGCAAGTAGATTCTCTAACAAAAACATAACCCGAGAATGGTGATGACTATTTAATAAGTCACATTTAGATATTCAACTTAGCCAAGATTAAAATCTTAGAAGAAAAGTAAACTTTACTACGTCTACCAAGTACAAAACTGTGACCCACACCTCGATAGTCCTAGCATTCAGAAGAGAACTGAGCCAGGAGGATCAGAGCTAGTCTGGGCTACATTATAAGGTCTCTGTCAGCCTACACTTCATAGAAATAGCCTGTTTCCAAAAAAAGTGTATAATTATATCAAATAAACAGTGTAAACTCCAAATAAAATGGTTGTGAATCAGATATGTGAAAATAACACTGCTTTTATACTTTCAAATCACAGAACAATAAAGGTGAAAAAATACATTTTGTTATATACAACTTTAAACTTTGGAATGTTCGAAATTATGTAGTAAAATAAGCAACCTGGTTATTATTGTTTTGCTGTTTGTTTGGTTTTGGAGAGAGAGCCTCACTAAGTATTCTTGAGCCTTGGGAACTCCCTGTGTAGACCAGATTGGGCTCAAATTTACAGAGATCTGCCTGCCTCTGTTTACCCAGTGCTGGGATTAAAGGCGTGTGCCACCGCACTTAGGTGACAAATCATTCTTCAAATAAAAAAGTGTAATTTATAGGCTTGTTACTTCAATTATTCTTAACTCTAAGAGCCCAGTTTATAAGTTACCAGACTGAAACAAGAGTGAATAAATACATAATTTACCCTGTTTGAATTTCAAGCACCAAAACAGAATACAGGTGTTGTAAATTCCAGCCTTGATCAAAGAAATGATGGGGTACAATAGCTGTTCTCTCACATGAAATTTCTAATACCAAATGACAGCCTGTCTGCGCCATGTCAGTGTCTATAGAGGATTCTTCCACAATTCTTTTGAAAGTAGATTTCACTGTGGCATGCATTTGCAAATAATAACACATTAAGTACTGTTTAAGCCAGAAGATTTCTAGAATTTTATGCCAAAGAAGTCATTCAGAATAATGAAGTCTCCCGTGAAAAGGTGTTTGTCAGTCATCTATAAATAATAAAGATGTTAATCTCAGAGTAGGGAAGTGTAAAGTGGAATAATACATACCCAGTAACAAAACATTAGAGAGACTACACAGCAATGTAAGAAGTCCTATGATACGAACTGGCAAAGATGGTACATTTTATGTGACTGCAAAAGGCATAAATGCACCAGAGGTTTCAGTGTGACACCTCTTTGACAGACCAAGGTGACAATATTCAGGATAATATTCTTCTGTGTCCATATTTTCTGCACCTTTTGAAATATTACTTGAGGGTGTTGAAAACATTGCATTTCTTCACCGAAACTCATTATCTTCCCTCAGTATCTTTTTTCTTATTTCTCTATTTATTCAGTCAGTCAGTCATTTTTGAGACAGGGTTCAGCTGTATAGACCAAGATGATCTGGAACTCAGTTTATATCCCAGGCTGGCCTCAAAATCAAGATCCTCCTGCCTCGGCCTCCTAAATGCTGGGATTACAGTATGTGAACCATTATAGTCAACATCTGTTTTTTAATATTATAGACACCTGTATCTGACATTTAAAATGAACAGCATATTTACACTACTTAGATCAGACAATTGGAATGCAAGAGCTTCAAAGGTCCCATCTCTAGAAAGGCATCCACTCATCTTCCAGAAATCATATGCCCAACTGAAAAGAACAAATCCCATTAGGATTAATTAAGAATTAATAAACTGATACCTTCTTCCTTATGAGGAAGAATACCTACTTCCTTATGAAACCTTACTCTCATGAAGCAAGATAACACAGTCCACTATACACTATTTCAGTAACATCCTCCAGTGCCTGTATTACAAAAGATGCACCACTTTCATGATTAACAGGACTCAAAACAGCAGCCTCCAGCTTCCTTGTCATTTCACCAGAGTTCAAAGGTTCTGTGATTGAAAGAGCATGGCTTCATAGCAGAGAGTGCCATGTTCAATACATAGCAGCAAGAACTGTAAGGATTCCCACCAAACTGTCCATGAGCAGTGTTACGCCATGACAGAGTAGAGCATACGTGCACTGTCACAAACGCATAAACATGCACCATGGGCTTGTGACGGAGGAGGAGGAGGAGGAGGAGGAGGAGGAGGCAGAGGCAGTCTGTGGACTAAGTCAATCTGTGTTCCTCATGCCAGTGGCGGGAGAAACTTCAGCATAATAACAAGGTGGAACCACTGTTTACAAGAACCAGTGTGACAGTGTGACAGGCAGCCCGCTGGGACCTGCTAGTTTATGGAAAGGCTGTAGGGCCTCCTTTCTTTTTTTTTTTTTTTTTTTTTTTCTTTTTTTCTTTTTTCGAGACAGGGTTTCTCTGTGTAGCTTTGCGCCTTTCCTGGAACTCACTTGGTAGCCCAGGCTGGCCTCGAACTCACGAAGATCCACCTGGCTCTGCCTCCCAAGTGCTGGGATTAAAGGCGTGCACCACCACCGCCCGGCTGGGCCTCCTTTCTTGGTATGCATGAAACATTTTGCAAACCTTGTATCAGCCCTTTGATATTTAACAGAGGCAGGAAATGGGCACAAAATCCAGAGGGAATGTGTATGCACTCCACAGGAATGACTCCATTTTGTTGCAGAAGGACAGTGAGGTGGGTCTGAAGGAAGGTTAAAGAAGCTGTGAGCATCTCTGCTGATGTCTTCCCTTAGCCCGGTTCCCTGACTGATGAAAGATCCTTGTCTCCCCAGTGCACTAGGGAGTGTCTCATGATCAGAGCAGGGCTCTGTGGAGACATGTCCCTCACTTAGGTGGATCCTTATTCCTCTTTTCTCTGGTTACTTAATTCTCTTTTCTCACTTCCTCTGTCTAGGGGGAGGTCAGTAAATGACTCCAAACATCAGGGTCTTTACAAAGAGAGGCACACCAGAGAGATCCAGGAGAAGCATTGCTTCTATGTTCGTAGTGGTTGAGGCCCCCTGTGTGCACATGTGCCTGTTAGGGGTTGAGGCCGCCTGTGTGCCTACATATCAGAACGCTGTTAGGTCCTTGGGGGAAGAGCAGTTTGCTGAAGTGCTAGCTGTTCTCCGCTGTCATTGCAATGCCAAACGCTTGGTGATTTAGTCGCACGATTGTGACATGAGCCTTGAGATCCATGCTACATGCATAGTGACCAGTCAAAGCCTGTCACTTCCCAAGTAGAATCTGGATCCTGAGGATGATTTTTATTTTTGGCTTATCATCATGAAGACATGGATCCATTTCAGCTCCCAGGTGCCTCTCTTCCTCCCCTGGAGACGGGATTGGGATCACTACAGAATAAGTATCCAGGAGAAGTCAATATCAAGGATAGTAAATGTGATTATTAAAGGCACTGGCATATATTACCGTAAACAAAATTAAGACAGATTTTCAAATAAGATTTAGAAAAGGAAATACCTCATCTCCCTTCCCAGATGTGTTTATCCTGCAAGTTCTGGGGGCCCTTGTGCTAACTGCTCAATGCTTTGATCTCTCCTTTCACTTTTAGCCCTTCCTGCGTTCCCAATGCCCTACACTCAGCCACTTGGTGTTTGATGACTATTCCCTTTTCGCTGTCATGAATGTCTTCTCATTCCCCTTACGTACTGTTCCATCCCCTCACATTTCTGCAGTCTGCCATTGTGCTCTCTACTGAGAGGGTAGTTTCACCAGAGCACATTCACTAATCTGTTCCTCTAAGTGCCGCAACGATACTTCCACGTCAATGTTTACTACAACACTAATTACAGTAACAGTTATGAAACCAACCAGGGCCCAGCAGCACAGAGGTGGACAGAATGTGGTCCCTATGCAGTAGAAATGCATTGAGTCACAAAGGAGAAAGAGGTTACGTTGTTTGTGAGGAAATAGCGCAGCAGGAGAACATCACACTAAGGGAATTCAGCCCGTCTCACAAACACATCATGACTCCCATTTGTGGTTCCTAGATTTTATACAGAAACCTAACATCATGTGTGACGTGAAAGCAGAAATCAAACAAGAAGCAGGAGAATAATGGCGGGTAGGAGGAAGCGGGTGGAGCCTATGAGAAGGACATGTTCAGTGGACAGTGTGTATTTGTATGAAAATGTCCTTTTATAAACAGTATTGTGTTCAGTGAATATGTACAAGGAATAATTTTTAAAGGAGTAAATTTTGTAATTTCTTCCCTAAGAATGCCACATCACTTACTCTACCCATGACATCAAGTCCAGCGTGATGATCCTGAACCCAGTTCCTCAGCCTCTTTTTCCATGTCTCCCTTTCTCCATTTTCTGCTGAAATGCACATACTCTCCTGCTTTTGTGCTTTCAGCCAAACTTGAATTACCCTCTGCTTCTTCAACATCCCATTTCCAAGGGACTTCTGGAAGCCCCAACTCCAAATGCCCTCATCCAATGCCATCTTACAGAGAGCACACCTGTTCAGCCATACTTGTCCACATTCTAAACAAATACTAATAGTTTTGGAAGCAAAAAAAATATATTTCCCTTCTCAAAGTAGCTCGCACAGTGGTTTAAAACAGTAACTGATATATTTACTAAACGCCTGATATTTTTCCCTTTTCTTTTCAGTGACACCACCACCCTACACTTATGACCACGAGATGGAATATTGTGCAGACTTGCCTCCACCGTACTCTCCAACCCCACAAGCTTCAGCCCAGCGCTCCCCACCCCCTCCTTATCCTGGAAATTCAAGGAAACATTCCTCCTCCCACAACAGAATATGTGCCAATTAGCAATTTTATCCAGAACAAATGCCTTAATTTAGAAACATGCAAAAAAATGATTGTCTACTGGTTAAGGACGGATAACAGCTCAGGCAGAATGTCCATGTGGAGACCAAGATTCCTACCCTGCTCGAAGCTGACCTTAGATGGAGAATTATGCTTGGTTCTCTGAAGTTACATAGTAAGGGATCTACTGATCCACTCAAGCACAGTCAGATTAAAGCAATCCACTTGACAGGCCATCTGATGTTGATGCTGCTTTAGGAAATTTCAATATTGTACCTGGAATAAAGAAGAACAGAGGATAGTCTGGTCTACATCAGGAAATAGATGTGTTCCATATAGCTTTAGGAGAACTAGATTGTTCATTATTTCGTTTGTCCGCAAATATGTATTCGGTGCCTTAGAATCTATTCTGTGCCTGGCACCATTGGAGGTAATGGATGGAAGGAACCAGAAGGGAACTTTGGTTTGCGCACAGGCATACCTCATCTTGTTGCACTTTGTCCTTTTGCATTTTTTCAAGTGTTGTGTTTTGTTTTTGTTTTTGTTTTTGTTTTATAACATGAAGGTTTGTGGTAACCTTGCACCAAACAGTATCACTCACCTAGCAGTAGGAACTCACTTCTTATCTTTGTATCACATTTTGGTAATTCTCACAAAATTTCACATGTTTTCATTGTTGTTATTACTGTGTCTGCTGTGGCGATCTGTGAGCAGTTACAGTTGATACTGTTACAGTAGTCTTCTATTTTGTTTTGAACTCTGTCCCTATAAGATAGTGAGCTTAGTACATTGATAAATACTGTGTGTGCTGTCTGTTACACTGGAAAGCTTCTCCCCCTCCCTTTTCTGGGAACAGTGTTGAAATTAGGCCAATTAATAAGCCAACAATGACCTCTAACTTTTGAAACTAAAAGAAGAATAATACATCTCTTGCTTTAAACTCAAAGCTGGAAATAATTCATCTTGGTGAGAAAGGCTTGTTCAAATCTATGATAGGCTGAAAGGCTGGCCTTTATACCAGTTTATACACTAATGGGAATTACTTGAAGGATTACTAAAAAGATCTCTCTCCAAGCACATGAAAAGAAAAGAAAAAGGTGACTCATTGTTATAAGGAGGACTCTTTAGTGGTCTGGGTAGCAGATCAAAGTAGCCAACTTCCTTTAAGTCATAAAGCTTAACCCAGAGCTAGGACCTAACTGTCTTCATCCTACAAAGGCTGGCAGAGGTGAAAATACTGTAAGAGATTTGAAGGTAGCAGAGATCAGTTCCTGAAGTTAAGGAAAGGTGCTGCCTCTACAACATCGAAGTAAAGGCACTGCTGTATAGGCCTCAGCCTGTTCTCCCAAAGACCTAGTTAGGATCACATACAAAGATGGCTGCAGTAAACCAGAGTCTAGATGTAAATGAAAGATCCTACTGTTCAATTCATGCCCTTTACAACTTCCACAGCCAGAGAAAAAAAAGTCATCCTAACTCCAAAGGCTCAAAAGACAAAGCTCAAAAGTTGTTAGTGTCTACAACATAAATGATGAACTCAAATGAAGCCAATATCCAATGTTCATTTACTAGCTAAAACTCCTAGCACTCTTAAGAATATACTAATATACTACTTACTCTGTCTATAGTCTATAAATAGAACAACTACGCCAATTTTCAATATAGTTTGGTGAATATTTTAAGCCAAGTGTTGGGACCTATTGCTCAGGGGAAAACAAGGTTTCTTTCAAAATTACACTGTTAATTGACAATGCACTGATCATCCAAGAGTTCAGATGGAGAAGTATGAAGAAATAAAGATGTTTTTATATTTACTCAGGTCCCAAACCCACTCCATGTCCAAAAGATTATGAGTAACTTCAATTTTCAAGCCTTACTATTTAATAACTGCCTTATATAAGATCATAGCTGACACAGAAATGGGGTCTTCTGGAGGCTTGACAAAATAAGTCTGAGGCATCCTTGAAAGAACTCACCATTGCTAAAGCTATTGGAATCATTCATGATTCCTGCAAAGAGGTCAGAATATCAACATTAACATTCATCTGGAAGAAGTTGATTTCAACCCTCATGCATAATTTTGGCAGTTTTAAGGCTTTGGTGGAGGAAGTACCTACAGATATGGTAGAACCACAAAGGAATTAGAATTAGAGATGAAAGTTGAAGATGTAACTCAGTTACACCTCATGATATCGCTACCAGATGAACAATTGCTTCTTATGGCTAAGCAATGAAGAGTGGTTTCTTCAGAGGAAATATCCTCCTGGAGAAAGGTGCTGTGAGCTGAGATGAGGTGATAGTCAAGGATTTATTTTTAAGTAATTTGGTAAGTTAGCAGCAGGATTAGAGGTGACTACAAATTTGAAGGAAGATGCGCTGTTCATTAAAAGCTACCAAACAGCATCACATGCTGCAGAGAAGCCTATGGTGAAGAGAACTTTCAACTCATACAGCAGGCTTCAATGTCCTTTTAAGGAACAAACAGCCACCCAGCTTCAGCAACCACTAGCCTAATCGCTGAGCAACACTCACCCCACCACCACCAAAAAGATTTGGACCCGCTGAAAGCTCTGGTGCTAGTCGTCATTTTTAAGCAATAAAATATTTTTAGTACGGGTATGTATACTGCTTTGAAGACACTTAATAAACTGTAGTACAGTATAAACATAACTTTCATGTGCACTGGAAAATCAAAAAGTATTCCTGCGATTCTCTTGTGGAATTTGCCTCACAAGAAAGACAAGCAGCTTCACTGGGGACATGGAAGAAGTGTTACTGATATGGGCAGAAGATCAAACCCATGCCGTCTCTAAGACAGATCTGTGAAAACAAAATAACAATTGCAGCAGTATTGTTGACTAGATAGCTTTGTGAAGATCCCTGCCATAAAGATTCCAAACAAAATCTGGCTATGTAGTAAAGAAATATTCTAGAAAGGATATCTAAAAGGAATAGCAGATCAGTCCTTTTAGCTTCAATTTTTTTTTGCTCATGTTTTAGGTAGGTGTGAAGTGACCAGTTGTATCTCCAACAATGAAAACAGTAGATGAATTTTATTCATTAATTTGATTATTTAAACAAAATCAAAGGTACTCAACAGATTCTGGTAGCTAAGGTCTCCTTAGTTATTACTAACGTCACCTAAAAAACACTTGGCTTTAGTCACTGATGTGATGAACATTGTTCCAACTGTGGAATAAAAGGTGAGAAATCAGATATTCCCAGGGATTTTATAGCAGCAATAAAATGTCAGAATTTGACCACATACAACAGACTTTTTTTAAAGAGGGAAATAAAATTTGATTTCTTTCTATAGATATACATATACTCAAATGTAATAGCCAATTTTTACATTTTATAAACTTTAAATAATCTATTCTTTTAGAGAAGTTATATAATTAATGGAAAAAGTAAGTAAGGAGGCATTGTCTTTTACCCAAGTACATATTTTTATGAAGTGTAAAAGCAGTCAATAAATAATTCAAATGTGCCATAGTCTACTGCAAGTGACCTTAACATTTGTATTTTTACATGGATCCTTTTGTGTGCTTTTAAACTGTTTGCTGAACACTGGGGATAGATGGTGAGACCTTTATGTCACTTTAAAAGGGAACCTAAAACATTCAATCCAATATCATAATTATGATTCAGTGATATTCCAAAACAACACTAAGAAATTTGATAAATAACCAAAAGAAATATCTTACAGTATAAGTTATGGAATCTGTGTTTGTAGTTGGAAAACATAATACAAGTGAGCAGTGGCTTTTATTATATCAAATATCTACATTAGAAATGTGTTGATCTGACTGAACATGGTCTACAGTGAGGTTTTAAGGCTGGATTTGTTTTGAATGACTTGCTTGGCTTAGGCGAGGATAATCTTAGGAAGATGTGAAGCCTTCAGGGGTTCCTGGCTGTTCTAGTGAGAGGCTCCCTGCCTTGCATGAAGTATTAGCAGAGTGTTAACAGTACACAGGCTTTAATTTATTTTTCTTCTGCAAATGTGATTAGTCTCTACTGCTCTACAGCTATAATTCACAATGCCAAAGTCTCTGGGATTTGAGAATGTTGTTTGCAAATGCACTACACGTTCCTAAGGAAAAATGGAGAGGCAAGTCTGTTGAAATGGAATACTCATCTTTGCACTAATGTAGATCCACCATGGGCCTCCTATGTTCTATAAATCTTACCTGACCATTTCTGTCCTCACCATCTCTCTTTGAGTTGTGTATGGCTTCCTCTAAGGTATAGCACAAATATATACATTTACAATAGATGAAGGATTGTACTGTTTTTATGTAGTGTCACAATAACAAATGAATATATCATAGATGTTTAAAGTTCACTGATGTATATTGGACAAAAACAATATTTGATGTAAAATTTTGGATTATGGTTATTTAAAAACTAACATTTGCTATGGCTAAATTGTTTATAATAAGTAATAAAATTAAAAAGAACTTATTGTAACAAGAATCACATTTTACCTGTCTTATGTCATTACTCTTCTGTTCTATTTCTGCTGACTTAGCCTTTTTTCTCTGCACAAGAAATAGGTCTGGAGCCACACTGACTTTGTAATCCCATTTCTCACCTGATTTGAGGAAGGCTATTTTATCTCTGATAGCTAAATTTCTGCTCTATGAAATATGAATGATATAATGGGCCTCAATGGGTTTTCTGAAAACTGGACGAATATATGCAAAATTTATAGTTTGGAGCCTGAGACTTGGAAAATATCTCTCCATATGAGCCTACATTAAATTTTAAAAATATGCAATAAAATAACAGCCTCTGGACCTCTACATTTACATTTAAATGAATTGAAATTAATTGATTGAAAAAATTATTCAGTCTCACTAACCCCATTTCAAGTGATGCATAGCCTTGTGTCTTAGTTTGCGTTTTATTGCTGTGAAGAGACACCATGACCATGGCAACTCTTATAAAGG
Source organism: Peromyscus eremicus (assembly GCF_949786415.1). NCBI lineage: Eukaryota > Metazoa > Chordata > Mammalia > Rodentia > Cricetidae > Peromyscus > Peromyscus eremicus. Next base: position 12,971,779 of record NC_081428.1, read on the forward strand.
AAAACATTTAATTGGGGCTGGCTTACAGCTTCAGAGGTTTAGTCCATTATCATCATGATGAGAAACATGGCAGCATGTAGGCAGGCATGGCACTGGAGAAGGAGCTCACAGTTCTACTTCTTGATCCACAGGCAGCAGGGAATATACTGACTTGAGCTTCTGAGACCTCAAAGCCTGCTCCCACAGTGACACACTTCCTCCAACAAGGGCAAACCTCCTAATAGTGCTACTCTCTACGGGCCAAGCATTCAAACACATGAGTCTATGAGGGCCATACCTCTTCAAACCACCACACCTTGTGTGGCCAGTGTCTTTCATTTTATATAATGGTGCACTAAAAAGATCTGTGAAAACTGTGAGGTAGCAAGGAGACTCTAAAGAACTCAGTCATCTCCAACTGTAGAGTTTGTTAACTTTGTCAGTTGATTGTAATGTCCTTCAATATTGTGGGAATGAAGTATCGTGATACTAAACAGGCTGTACAGTGAAGAGGCCCCATGAGCAATGATGCCCTCTCAGCTCCTTCCAAGAATGGAGATGTGAAATCTATTGCAAGAGTTAATGAGCTAATGGCCAGAGACAGACCATGAGTGTCATGTTGGAGCTGGTCAGACAACCTCAGTATCTTCTCAGAGTCAAATCAGTTCTGCAAATGCCAGCTCAGCTCTAGACACCACAAGAGTATTCAGGGCCAGCCTCATCTTTTTAAGGTGCATCACTACATTATTCCTTCTGTTTTCTATAATCTGCTAATCTCCATCAAACAAAAACAACACACACCACACATCTACACTACTCCAATCTTTTCTTTGTCTAGCAAAGCCCATTTTGACAAATCTCGGTTGTAGATGATATAGGTCTAGCACCCAGGAGACGATATCAGTATCAAAGTATGAAGTGCTGAATGCTATTATTTCTCTTTGTTTCTAAATTTTGTTGCATGTATTCATTGTTCATGATATTTTGTTGTTCTGGTTTTTTTTAGTTTCATGAAAATAACCTAACACTAGATTCTAAAGTCACAGATTTTCTTGCTAATCACCACAGAAGTGTCAAAGGACTTCCAGATTTTCAATTGGAGCCTGTATAGAAAGTGAAATATGTATTAATTGATTATAAACACAGTCTGTAAGTGATAAGACCTCATTTTTATGATGGTCAATTCCACTGTGTTAGGTTTCATTTCAAGCTGTCAGGATCTCCAAGAACAGAAAGTGACCTAGGTGACAAAAAAGATCCTCAGGCAGCCCACAGTCTACCCTCTCCAAGCCAGCCACCACCCCTTATCTCCCCCTCATATTGAGAAATGAGCCCAGCTTAAGAGTGAAGACACTTTGACTTCTGTTTCAGTCTCAGCCATGTTTTAACCATATGTTCTGAGCCATCTCTCTCTCTCTCTCTCTCTCTCTCTCTCTCTCTCTCTCTCTCTCTCTCTCTGTGTGTGTGTGTCTGTGTGTGTGTGTGATGTATATATCATCACTGTCTTTCAAAATATAATCAACATCACTCTTGCCAGGTTGTTGCAATTAATACAAGCAGGACATGAAAGACAACTGTCCCACAGACATTTTCTAGGTTGGTGACTCACATAGACATTCGTGTCTATACAGATTCACTTTCCAATTTTGTGCTCCACCCAAAGCCATGCTGTTCCTATAATCAATGATATAATTATCTGTGGCTGTGTGACAAAACACCCCAAAATTGAGTGGCATGAAACACCATATCTCCGTTCCAACTGGGTCTTCCAGCATGGTGTGGTGGTATTGTGTTCCCCAAAATATTGTGCATGCTAATAAACTTATCTGGGGTCAGAGAACTGGACAGCCACAATATTAAACATAGAGCATAGGCAGTGGTAGCACATGCCTTTAATCCTAGCATTCCAGGGGCAGAAATCCCTCTGGATCTCTGTGAGTTCAAGGCCACACTGGAAACAGCCAGGTATGGTGACACACGCCTTTAATCCCAGAAAGTGATGGCAGAAAGAAGAAAGATATATAAGGCGTGAAGACCAGAAACTAGAAGCATTTGTCTGGTTAAGCTTTTAGGCTTTGAGCAGCACAGTTCAGCTGAGACCCATTTGGATGAAGACTCAGAGGCTTCCATTCTGAGGAAACAGGATCAGCTGAGGGACTGGTGAGGTCAGGTAGCTATAGCTTGTTCTGCTTGTCTGATCTTCCAGCATTCACCACAATACCTGACAACTAAGATTCCTGCTACAGCACGGCTCTCCCAAACTGAAGCATATCAATATACAGCTAAAGAAGTCTGCTTTAAGCTCTCTTCCAGGCAGAGTTATTGACAAGAATCAGTTCCCTGAAGGCCTTTGGATTAAGGACCTCCTCTGTACATTGGCTATTGGCTAGAGGTCATGTTCACTGTCTTACCATTTGGCCCTCCCCATAGAGCAAGCGTATGAGAAGATCCAAGGGGAAGTAAGTACAGAGTACCAGCAGGACGGGAATCACAGGGTTTTGAAACTTCAACTATCTTGGAAATGAAAGTCCACTACTTCTACTATAGCTATTGCTTAGAATCAGGGTAATGGGTTCAGTCCACATAAAATAAGAGGAATTGCACCAGGGCACAGAAAGAAATAGATGGAGAGTGCCAGGGATCATCTTGGTACTCTTTCCCACAAGCCAGGTATTTTATCACATTCACTTGTGGCTGCTATTTGGACTTCAGATGATGTAAAAAAAATAAATGTTTCCTTCCAACAAGAACATAGTAACTCAGCAGCTAAAGGAATCCCAGGGCTGTGTCCAGCTATAATCGAATTGCTTTTATTGAAGTGACAATAGCAGAAAGGATCTGGCACCTACCAAAGGCCATGTAACTAAAGAATGCATTCCTACGCAGTATTGAAAGAGATGCACGAGGTTTATGTTCCTCATAAATTTCATCTACACTCTGCACGTTGCACTTGGCAGATGAAGAAGCACACCACATACCACTCACTGCACACCTCTGTAGACAAGTCTCAGCCCAGTCCCAAATTCTAACCTTTTGTTTTCAATTCATTCCAAGATGGTTATGTAATCTTCACTGAGAAATCTCCCAGACAAGTTTCCAGATGAATGTTCATGGATCAAGTTGCTCCTTAGCCTAAGCCTGAATACCATCAGTAAAAATAGAAGCAATAAGTTGTGGAAAAGCTTGAGGCCACACAAATGTGGCAGGAATCTCTGCCTTCTCTGGAGCCCAGAGAGCCATCAGTGCAGCTCACAAATCTGGTTGTTCTGCTAGGCTTCTCCTTGTCTAAGCCATGATGAGTGACTTCTGGGTGTGGAGGGACATCATTATCTCACATGTATTTGACTGTGGGTGGTAAATGAATGAAAGATCAGTTTTCCGTGTCTCTGTGGCCTGAAACATGGAACTTTTAATTTTCTCTGACTAAAATCCAGAGACATAAAACAAGATGAGATGATTCCCCCTTCAGTACCTTCTCATAAATCACTTTCTGATGATCACTTTGGAAGCAGGTCGGAATTCATGAACATGCTTTAGAAAACAACCCCTCTGAGCCATTCACTACCATGTGAACACAGAACATTAGTTTCCTTACCTGCTGACCTTGGGGATAGATAATTCTCTTGCTTATTCTGTGGAAATGTCTTCATTCCTCCAGATGTAACTAGAGAACCCAAACTCTGAGAAGACTTTAGTTGTTGTTTTGGTCAGAATTCACTATGTCCCTCCTCTGCCCACTTTTGTACCCATTTTGTATTCTTCATAATCAGGATTATCTGTCTGTCTTCCCTTTGACATATAAACTCTTTGAAAGCAAAACCCTGGACATTGTCTGTAGTCTCCTGGAACAACCATACACTTAGAACAGCAGGGTGATAATATCTGGCCAGAAAAACATTTGACACTTTAAAATGTTGAGATTGAGTTGGGGTGAGAGCTCAGTTACTAATCTACTTTCTGTGCAAGCACGAGGACCCTAGTTCAACCCTCATACCCAACATAAAAGAGAAAATTAGACACAATAGCACAGGTACCAGCACTGGGGGAGCAGAGGCAGGCAGGTCTCTGGAGCTCAGTGGTCAGCCTGCATTGCCCAAGTTCCAGATAAAAATGAAAGACCCTGTCTCTAAAAACAATGTGGACAGCTCATGAGAAATGACATCTGAAAGTGTCATTTCCTCTACCCTCCCCATACAAGCAAACTCATGTGCATTCACCCTGTACACACTTGGGTACCCACACACAAACACAAAAATTGAGACTTAGTTGGGGTGAACTAATAAATGAGTAAATATAATATTCTACATGGTGTCCAGAATCTGAGATGTGGATCAGAGAAATGGACCAGTGCTGGAGTTTAGTAGTCTTTAGCTGATGATACATATCTAGACACAAGTGAATTGTGATGCTAAATACAATGTACATGTCTGTCCATGAAAATGAAGGTACTCATCTTAACTGACTCCTTTAAAAGGAATAAAACAACGTGCCAGCTTGGGAGAGTCACTTGTCTAATTCTTTAAATTGAAATCGAGTTTTCTCATATTTTATATAAGGAGAATTGCTTCATGGTCACATTTCCATAGGATGGATTCTGATGCCACTCAGACTTTAGCTACGGTGTACAAGCAACTCACTCTAGAGCATTTGTACTGAAATGAGACACCAAGATTTACTCATTTCCATTTCTTTGGGGTAGATTGAAAAAAAAAACGAATATTCTGAAAAGAAACAAAATCAGTTAAAACAGGATGGAAATGAGGAACAAATGGCAAGCAGCTTTTGTGCTATTATTGAGTGTATGGAGAGCCAATAGTGTATTAATTCACACTGAAAATTGCAGAAACACTCTTGTAAAATGATTCTCAGTAGACTCAGCCTTACAAATGTCACACTACATAACAATGACAATATCTGTGTGTGCATGTGGGCACAGGTAATGCCAAGTACTATTCTAACACACTTCACATTCAAATTACATTTGACCCTGCTCAACTCTGTGTGGTAGGGAGTGTGAATGTCCTCGGGGTTTTCACAATTAAAAACTGTACTATGTGACATCACAGTTACAAAGAAAAAGTATTTCTTCTAGTAAGAATAAAATTCTTTCAGTAAGAATAAATAAAAATAAAGAATACATCCAGATTTGCTCCCGTGAATCTTTGCTCCTGGGAGAGTCTTGGGTTTGGTGGAGAGGCTTGAATTCCAAGTGAATTCCTGCACATGTTCGGACAGTCTTCATGACTCACATCCTTCCGTTTGCTCATCCACTGCAATTCTCCCTTTTGCTACACTGATTCTAGTTTTTATGACAATATCGGCAAGACAAGAGATTGATCAGACTCTTGTGTCTGAGACAGCATCTGGGCCCAGCACCCACCTTTAATAGATCATCCCGCAGGTTACCTGATACCTAAATTTTATTCTTATTAGAAGAAATACTTTTTCTTTGTAACTGTGATGTCACATAGTACAGTTTTTAATTGTGAAAACCCCGAGACGTTCACACTCCCTACCACACAGAGTTGAGCACGATTAAATGTAATTTGAATGTGAAGTGTGTTAGAATAGTACTTGGCATGACCTGCAGTATGCCGGGAGTGAGACGTGTGCCAGTGGCACATTACGCTGTGTGGTAGATTTAGTCTTTACTAGTATTTAAAAAAATTCTCCAGCTACACCTTTATGGTACCTTCAGGAAGCAAATATTAACGTCTCACTCCCGCCATACTGCAGGTCAAGTGCACATGCCAGGAACCCGCCAGTAGCTCAAACCTGCGTTTTGCGGCGTCTAGCTGCCCATATGAGACATGAAGCAGGAACCTGTTTTTGGCTCTGTTTAGAATTGGTTATTAAATATTCTCAGGTTTAAGGTGGAAACTCGAGCCGTTGGGTGCCATTTGTAGCTGGAGAATTTTTCTCCAGCTCCCACCGCCAAGTCCTGCCAGTCCCAGAGCCCACTTATAAAATAAACACACAGACTCTTACATTATTTAAACTGCTTGGCCATTAGCTCAGGCCTATCATTGTCTAGCTCTCACTCTTATATTCAGCCCATTTCGATTAATCTTTACTTGGTAAAGCTCGTGGCCTACCGGTACTTTACATCTTCCTTGTCTTGGTGGTGGCTCCAGCCGGTCTCCCTTTCCTTCCTCCTTCCTCAATTCTCCTCTCTCCTTGTCCCACCTATACTTTCTGCCTGGTCACTGGACAATCAGTGCTTTATTTATATAAAGCGATATCCACAGCAAAAGGAGATCTAAAAAATTAATATGTAATTCCTAAGACATCATTACTTTAGAAATGATACCCAAGTGTAATGACCTTCACATATGCCGTTATCAATGATGTGTTTCTCTGGCTGTGGTGATCTGAAGATCAAAGGAGTACTGAGAAAGGTTTAAGCTCTGCTCCTTCTTCAAGCTTCAGGGATTGGTGGTTAAGCAGTGAAAATACCCCAGTGGTACATTGGCCTCTCTTGCTACAGTTTTACTGTGACAACTATGTTTCACCCAAGTCATGGCTCCAGGCCACTGCCTCCCAGGGAAATATGCAGATCCTCTGGTCAAATCAGGGTCTATTTTTTTCTAATAGCAACCTACATTCTACTCCAGGAGAAGCTACATTTTTGTTGGTAAGAAGCAAATTGTAGTATGTGGATACCTAAGATGCTGGAATATGAATAGCTGACACTGGGCAGAATATTTTGGGATCTTGATTTGTTAAGAGAAATTCCAACCCAGTAGTGCTACTTCCTGACACCAGATCTGATGTATACCTTTAAGAATGGGCTTAAGTGACATAGGCCCTGTAACTGTAAGATAGAATTAAAATTAAAATGTTAAAAGCCACATTTATATCTACATTAGGAAGAAAAAACAAATAAATTTAGTAAGATAAATCATTTGGTAAAAATGACATCTCTGGGAATAAACTTAAAAATAAAATGGATGGAGTCCATACAAGATAATGGCTTCTTCCCAGAAAGTTTACAAAAAGTAAGCCTGGTACCTCTGCAGCTACCCTACTCAGGCTCATTTGGATGAAGATTCCGTTAAAAGATTTTAGGCCCGGACCTATTTGATACTAGGCCTTGAGACTAAAGTTATAGCAAAGAAGAAAATGGCCGTGGTGCCCCAACTCACAGAAATAGAGCCATCTGCATGAACTCCACACAAAAGAATCACCGAAAAGTTAGTTCAAGTTGTTTAGGTAGTGCTACGAAGAACTGTCGATCTGCAATGCAACCTGAAAGGTCACCAAGTCTCAAACCATGATTTCCAAGGCACGAGTGGTAGCAATCTGGGGTAGGGGAGGCATTAATAGTTTCACTGCAGTCTTGGGAAATCCATCCTCAATGTGGCAATGTTAAGAAGTGACACCCTGACCTGAGAGCTGGGACCTGGCAGAAAGAAAAAAGGCTTCTTGGAGCACGATTCTAATAAGAGACTAATGCTAGTCTCACAGAAGGAAGCTTCACAAGGATGGGTTGTTACAAAGTGTGGTGCTCCAGACATAGAATACTCTGCAGGCAGCTAGCTCTTCTGTCTCTTCCATCCTGTGATTTAGTCAAGAGGTGATTCCATATTGTTTAGACAGTTTAGCTGCATGAATGTGAGCCAAATAAACTTCATTTCCTTATTAACTAACCATCCTTAAATATTTTGTTATAGAACAGAAAATGTACTAATACAAGGGCATCATGGATGAAAATGTTGTATGCTGTGTACATACATGCTTGGCAGGACCCTGGAGGCAAAATAGAGTTTTATATTTGCTTTAGCTAACGTTCATTTAACACCATGTTCTAAACCTGACAATTTTCCACTTTTTATTGTTTTACTATGATCAAATAATGACAGTTTCTACCTTGTTTATTTAGTTGTTGATTATAAAGCTATATTTACTTGTTGATTGTCTGGGTGGGTGGTTGCTTACTTGTAACAAGGGCTCATCTACTTTGTAGTTTGTGAAAAACTTTGTAAAGACTGAAACCAGACAAGCAAGATATCTCACTGGGTGACAATGCTTGCTCTCGGATCTGATCCCGATGAGCTGGTTAAGTTTGCTCTCCAGATCCAAGATTGGAAAAGAGAACTGACTTCCTAAAGTTGGCCTCTGACCTACCCACTGACAAGCCTTGGTACACATGCACACACACACCACTAAATAAAAAAGTTGATGGACACTATCAGTTCAGCAACCAAAGAGGAGCTGCAAGTACTACATAGACCAATCTTTGTTAACATTCTTTGATTCATTCAAAAAATATCAACTGAGAACCTTATGTGTGACAGTTGTGGCTGTGGGCTTTGTGGATCTTCCAAAGAGTAAAAATCCTTAGCACTTCATTCTAATAGGAAGGATAATAGATAAAAGAAAAAATAGTACATCTGTTGTGAAAAAAAATCACTGAGGGACAAAAAGCAGGAGTTGGAGGGGAGAGAGAGGGGCAGGAGTGATACAGATGGAGTGCTCACATGTGAAGTTCTCAAAAATAAAATGGGAAAAAATACACATATATACAAGAGATTCTGCTTTCTGGAGACACTATAATATACTGTCTGATCTTGCTATTTGATTCATACAATGTGAGACTACTTAAGTGCTCAGGATTACTCCATTGACTAATCCCTGATAATTATTACAGGGCATCCACACATGAGATCAGCTCCACATGAAAACTGGCTTTGCCTTTTTGTCTTCATAGGGAAATCAAGGGAAGTGTGAAGGGGAGAGAGATTTCATTCTAGGGACTCCTAAAAGAAATAACTGCAGGGGTTGATCTGTCTTTTGTCACTATATTTTCACAGGGGCTGCTCATGTAATAATAATAATAATAATAATAATAATAATAATAATAATAATAATGAAGTCAGTGTGTCATTGACCATCATTTGACCCAGATTCAGCCCCAGCCAAGATCTCATTTTACTGTAGGAGAGGGCCTTAGTCTGGCTACAGTCACTTATTTCAAGGGATAGCTATTGACCCAGTTTCTCAAAGCCATCTCACATCAAGTTCAGGACCAAGCTGTGCTTCACTTGGGCTTTGGCTTCTAAAAAAAAAAAAAAAAGAAGAAAAAGTGAAGAAAGGGGTTTCAAAAATAATCCTATCAGAAGGAATTCTGAAAAGTGAGGCCAGCGTTTTTCTTTGTTAGAGAATGTGATAAAAATAATACAGTTCCCTGAACACTGTCGCCTCTCGACATGAAAATCCAAAGGGAAACTCAATCTGAAGTTAGCTCCCTTCCAGGGTTGACACCTTTTCGAAGACAGATGAATGCAGTATGACTACCCAATAAGCACAACTTGATTTTCTCCTCATGTGACAATGTCCAATTGTCTGTTCAACTGAGGAAACATCACCTGGGAAAACACTGATGGAATCATTGTTTAAGAACACTGTCACAGAACTCTGCAGGAGAATTAAATCAATTCAAGACTTCAGTTTGGGCAGTCTTCTTAGTGCTAAAAAAAAAAAAAAAAAAAAAATCCTGCCAATAAATATGTGTCTCTAGAAGTGGCAGCATCTCTTAGAATGGCAACAATGCAGCTCTGCCTGTAGACCATAGCAGTGCAAAATGTGCATCTTCACCTCTGTGGCTCCATTTAGAGGAGACAAACTACAAGAAACAGCAAGAAATATATGCAAATATATGCTCACAAGTACTGTAGTTCCAATGTTGAATGTAGCGTTGAGTCAGAGTAGTTATACACTGTGACGAACCATCCCATAAAATCTATCTATCTGTCTACATCTATCACAATGGAGTTAGGTAAGACTATGTGATGTCCACACTGCACAAAACAAAACAAAAAAGGAGAATTAACTGGGTTTTAACAGAAATTCTATCATCTGTACACAAAAGACAGGAGCATATGGGTGCCATGTAAGCTCCCAAAGGAGGGAAGTAATCGATAGTCCTACCTAGTTGTGATGCCTATGATCGACAACAATGACCAGCACGGCAAGATAACACTAAGGGTGCAATTAGCGGCACTTATATCTTGGTAGTAACCAACAGTTGTCTAAATAAACTTAAGCCTGACTCAACAGAAGGAAAAGAATGCCTCATCCTGGAAACCTACCCAACTTTGCAGGGCTAGTGAAGACATGAATCTTGGAGAAGATTCTTCTTTTACCACTTTAATAAGCCAACATAATTCCTTACCATATTATACATGTTTTTCCTTAGACCTACAGATAAGTGTAACTCTCACCCTTCATCAAAGAAATTTTTATTTGCAGCAGATGGAGAACATTAAAGAAAACAACTGGTCAAAATGCAGAAAACTATTGACTATGGGATGTCTAGCTCCAACAGATAGAATATAACACTCCTGCATCTAAGGCTCAGGAAACATTGTGGAAGAGGGACAGAAAGATTGTAAGAGGGGACCAGAAAATGTGACTATGTTTCTCAGATATGAGAGGGAAGCCACCCTCAGGATACCTCAACAACATGGCTACCTAAGCAAAACCTGACCAAATACAGCCTGATGCTAACAGGGAAGGTGGCAATCTCACGGGGTTCCACCCCTAAAGGTAGGAATTCCATAGGCAACTAAGAAACGTTTAGAACAGGAGAGTCTTCCCCAAGGAAGAGCCCCCTAATGGGTTATCTAATACTAATTGGTCAGCCCAGAAATCATATACATACAAATAACACTAAATAGATTGAACAAGTTACATTTATATACTTATGCATGTAACAATAATACTTCAAGAAAAAGAGGCCATGAATTTGAGAAGGAGCAAGGGGGTGCATGGGGGGAGGTTGGAGGGAGGAAAAGGATGCAGGAAAATAATGTACTTTTAGTTTCAAGAAATAAAAGATAAATTATTATGTCTAGACTATTGGAGGAAATGTCTTTATTGCTTCTTTTTAAAAAATAATATTCTAGATAAAAATAATCATTGGCATCTATAATTAAAAAACAATAGGTCACTACAATTTTTTTTTACTCAAGTAGGTGTGGGTTTTTTTTTCATTTTTATGTACTTTAAACGGATATCTTTATTTGGAGGAGTTTCAGAGATGTGGAAAATAATGTGTAATTAATGTCTTAAACAAGAGTAGAATTTTTTTCTGATTAAAACAAAACAGAGTTCCCTGAAATCAAGTGCTTAATAATCTTCTAAATAATAAGAACACAGGCTGACATCGCCGAGCTCCCAAGCGCGTTTGTCAGTGTCTCTGAATACTTGGAGGAGCATGAGCGGTTTGTCAATGAGCCAGTTAGGGGTCACGAGGACTGACTCCAGGAACTGTCTGCTGCGACTGCTGTGCCCTGTGACAAAGCTTTTGTTACCATCTCAGCTGGAGCTGGTTTGACATTGTTAGCTGGTGTAGTGATTTCTCTCTAGATAGTTTCCCATTGATTTTCAAAACAAGGTCTTCTGAAAAAAAAAAAAAATGAACCTCAAGCCAGATATGCCTTGTCATGCATTGGGTGATAAAGAACTGGGTCGTTTTAGAAGGATGGCTGCTAGAACAGGGAAACAACTGCCATATCACACCAAGCATTGTCTGCTCCAAGCACTCAACTGTGGATGGACTGTGGCAATGAGTCCAGTTGCTTCTGAGTTACACGAGGTGGAGATGATGTTTTAAAAAAAAAAATGTAAGAAATTGTATTAGGGTACTTTAGAAACACAGAGCAGATAGTCCAGAGGGAGATTTGGTAGACTGGCTTGCACAGTAGGAGCTGTGTAGTCCAGCCAGAGCTGTCTACACATGGAACCTCACCTCACAGCTGCTCAGTCTGTGAAATGGATGCCTCAGCAGCCCCAATCTAGTGCTGAAGGCCTGGAGGATTCCTGGAGGACCCCTGGACTTCAGTCCATGCTGGAAGGCTGAAGAATCTGGGTTCTGACTACAGCAAGGAATTGTAGCAGCAGCAATAAGAAAGGGATGGATGCACCAGTAAGGGCAAAGGTGAAGAGAAATCAGCACCACTTTTCTCTCACACATCTCGACCTGGGCCACAGACAGAAGGTCTGCCCACTCTGGGGGAGGGTCCTTCACCCCCTCCCATTAATCCTTCCACTAACTCACAGACCCACACAGAAACATTGCTTGATTCAGAGCCGATGAAATTGGCAATCAAGATCAATCATAACAGAATTAAATCAATAAATATGAGTCAATAAAATTCAGCAAAAGATAAGGCCCTGTGCTTCATCCAAACTCTCGTCTTTGAGTTTCTGTGTCTTTGGGAGGTGGAAAAGAGCTTGGACTGGAGCCAGAGGAACATGCAAGAAGAATTTGGTGGCCTCAGAATAACATAAATTTGGTAAATTTATGTCCATAGTTTAACAATGATAGAGCCACTCAGTCTCACTGCATACCTTTGGGTTTTGTAACTAGGGTTGTGGTTAGTTCTGGAAATGCCCTAATTCCTGTGTATATTTCCTCAGGCTCGATTATATGCATGTGTTGTGCATTTCAAGATTTCTGAAAAATACTGTTGCTCACACTCCAGAGGGAGCTATTAGCTTCCAGTAGATAGGGGCAAGACTCCTGCTAAATATATTATAGCCCGCACAATAATCATCTGACCCCAAATGTCAACAATCCCCTGTTGAGAAACACTGCCTTCAGCACTGTATGGAAAAGCTGTAACAAGGACTTCTAATAATATTCCTTGTCTGGATTCACTGATATCTCAACACCAAATAAGGACTTCAATACAAAATGACAAAACATGAAACAACTTGGAAGTTACTAACACCTGTGTTCACCATAAACATTTTCTTGTTTTTTCTCACCAAAAAATTCTTATTATAGAATTTAGTATTTTTGCTCTTGGAAATGACTGATTATTGGATACTGTTTAGATATCTTTGCAAAAACTCTTTAAAAGAATTGTGAATTTAGACTTTCTTTTTATTTTTTATTTTTCATATGGGTGCTTTGCCCATATGTATGTCTGTGTATCACATGTATGTCTAGTGCCTGTGGAGGCCAGAAAAGGGCATTGGACCCCCTGAAACTAGAGTTACACATGGTTGTGAGCCACTACAGAGAAAACTGAACCAAGCTCAAAAGAACTCACGAACTTTAGAACGATAGCTATAGAACCTTCATGGGATCAGACTAGACCCTCTGCATATGGGAGACAGTTGTATATCTGGGTCTGTTTGAGGGGCCCCTGGCAGTGAGATCAGGATCTATTCTTGGTACCTGAGCTGGCTTTCTGGATCCTATTACCTATAGTAGGACACCTTGCTCACCCCTGATAAAGTGGGGAGGGTCTTGGTCCTGCCTCAACTGAATGTAACAGGCTTAGTTGTCTCCCCATGGGAGAACTTACCCTATTGGAGGAGGGGATGAGGGGAGGGAAAAGGCATGGGGAGGGAGTGGGAGGAGGGATGAGAGGGGGAACTGTAGTTGGTATGTAAAATGAATTAAAAACTTTCTAAAAAGAAAAAAAATTAAAGCAAGCAAACAGGCCAATGAGACCAATACCCTGATGGTGTATTGTACCCAGGCCCAGGGATCCCTCATGCTGCACAGCTGTTCTTCCTTCTTTCCTTCTCTTAAGCTCCCTAGAATAAAATATTTCTTTCTAAATCTCAAAAAAAAAAAAAAAGAGTAACTAGTGCTCTTAACCTCTGAGCCATCTTTCTAGCTCCCAAGAATTATAAATTTAAAGAGAAAAAAAAATAGCATCTATACCATGTAGCTAGAGTTTTCCTGCTTGGTCCACAGTCAGGACAAATCTCTCTCACCTGCCAGTCCCACAGCTGCTCAGACCCGACCAAGTAAACACAGAGACTTATATTGCTTACAAACTGTATGGCCATGGCAGGCTTCTTGCTAACTGTTCTTATTTCTTAAATTAATCCATTTCTATAAATCTATACCTTGTCACATGGCTTGTGGCTTACCGGCATCTTCACAGGCTGTTTCTCATCATGGCGGCTGGCAGTGTCTCTCTCAGCCTTCCACTTCCCAGCTTTATTCTCCTCCTTGTCCCGCCTATACTTTCTGCCTAGCCAATGGCCAATCAGTGTTTTATTTATTGACCAATCAGAGCAACACATTTACCATACAGAACATCCCACAGCACTTCCCCTTTTCTTTTCTTTTCTATACCATCCAGTGTATAAACTTACTTAACAGTACACAGGTGTGAAGGTTAACAACAACAACTTGACTGTATCTAGAATCACAAAAGAGACAGGCCTCTATGCATTTCTGTGGTGGGTGTTCTATATGACATTAATGAAGATGAGAAGACCCACACTAAGGGTAGGTTGCCCAGTTCCTTGGCCTAGGATCTTAGACTGGATGAGAGAGAGACAGAGAGAGAGAGAGAGAGAGAGAGAGAGAGAGAGAGAGAGAGAGAGAAAGAGAGAGAGAGAGAAGGAAGGAAGGAAGGAAGGAAGGAAGGGAAAACAAAGAAAGAATGAAAGCTGAGTACGAGGATCCATCTTTTACTTGAACATGATTTGTACAGAGTTCAGTGTGCTCCAAAAGTTAAGATACCAACAATACATCCTAAATATCAGGAACACGATCCAGTCACTCATGACCTTTGTATTATGAGACATGTAACCCAAAAGTGCAGCAAGGCTTTCTCTGTACTGTAGCTCCCAAATAATGACATAGAGACTTCTTAATAATTATGAAAGCTTGGTCTTTAGCTTAGATTGTCTCAGTGGGCTCTTATAACTTAAACTGGTCCATTTATATTAATCTACATTTTGCCATGTGGTGTTCTCTTCCATTTGCACTTTCTGTTTCCTCTCCACGTCTGGTTGATGACTCTACTTTTCTTTTCCACAGAGTTCTCTCTGTCTCAGGAAGTCCCGCTTAACATTTTCCTGCCTAGTTATTGGCCATTCAGCTCTTTATTAAACCAATCAGTGACACATCTTCACACAGTGTACAAATATCCCACAACACACACACAAAAAAATCTTAAATTGAACATATTGCAAGTTGAAAATACATGTAATATGATGAACTTCCAAATAACATTATCAGTTAGCAACACAGCACCCCATAGAATAATGGTCATCATACTTATGATTGTGAGGCTGACTCTATGTGATGGCTGACAGCCACTTCCTAGCATCATAAGAAAAAAATGTAACCACCTTTCACTAGCTCAGGAGATCAAAATTCAAAATCCCAATGGACATGACTTCTACACCATTATAAAGTCAAAACTCATTAAGTCAAATCATTGTATGTTAGGAACAATTTGTAATGAATATTTTCAATTATTTTTGCTCCTGGAGTTTTTCAGTTGTCTCTGGAGATTTAGGACTACAGACATAATACCATCTATTAGCTAGCTCTCTGTAGAATGTAAATTAGCAAAACTCATCAAAGTTGTATCTTTTACATAATAATATAAGTGACAAAGTAAAGCATAAAACAGCAGACTTCGGTGTTAGCAAAATATTGAAAACTTCTGCCATACCCTTCAACTGCAAATGCCCACAGGATCTCTTGACAATGTTCGTGTACTTCCTGCTACTAACATCTGAGCTTAAAACTGTCAAAATGGTCAATTCTGTATTATTTATAACTGCCAGGAGAAACCAAGCCCCAAATTGAAAATGTCCAAGCTGAATCTCTTTGTAGAATTATATGGACATAGTAACATTTTTCTAAATCTAAAAACCTAAGTAATTGCATTTTCCTGTCCCCCTCTTCAACTTTGTGGACTGTCCCTACTTATACCCATGTCCATGTGATGGACATCCTTTCTGCCCCTGGCTTAACTTTTTAAGGGCAGTTGCTGCTTCATGAAGACTCATTGCAGGCAAGGACTCACACTTTCTTTCCTCAGTGGTGCTGTTCACCTGTGATTTCATGGCATAAAGCTTCACTGTTGCTGAATTCTAGAGACTACATGTTGGCTATGTCAAGCCATGGAAGTGTTGACTAGAAACTGTTTCTGGTGCTCTCAAAATTTATTATACCCCCAAAAGGATGGAAAGGTGCTCATCACTGTTCTATTTCCATGTGAACAGCCCAGCAGCCTTGGATTTTGAATACTTGATGTAATAGCTACTGACACAACTTTGGACAGTTACTGAAATTTTATGGGGAGGGGCCTAGCTGGAAGAAATGTGTCACTGGAGGTGTGCCTTTCTTTGAATATTAAGCCAGGTGTCTGGTTGGCTCTCTTTCTCTCTCTGCTTTCTGTCTTCAACAATTTCCCCTACCACGTGTCCCTGCTATCATGATGATCTGCCCAAGCACAGAGGGCCAAACAAGTGCAGGCTGAAATCTCTGAAACTAGTGGACAAAACAAGCAATCCTCCACTCTCATCTGTTTTTCTCAGCTATTTGTCACAGTGATAAACAATGTAACTAAAACAGCTTTGTATCAGAATACCAAATTAACAATGATATTTTATACACACACACACACACACACACACCCCAATATTGCTGGGGGATGTCTTTCTGTATGCTGTGAATATATGTTGCTCTGATTGGTTGATAAATAAAGCTGTGTTGTCCTATGGCAAGGGAGCTTAGAGGCAGGCAAAAATCCCAGAGACAGACAAGAAGAGAGACAGGAAGAATCCAAGAGATAGACAGGAAGAGAGACAGGAAGAAGGCAGAGAGAGACGCCAGCTGCCACCAAAGGAACAACATGCCAACAGACTGGTAAAGCCATGGAACATGTGGCAAAACATAGATTAATAGAAATAGGTTCATTTAAGATGTAAGAGCTAGCTAGTGAGAAGCTTGCTGTGGCCATAATTTGAAAATAAAATAAGCCTCTGTGTGTTTATTTGGGACCAAGCAGCTGCAGGACATGGGTGGAAGAGAATTGTCCCAACTGCAGCTGGGTAGGACACAGGAAAATTTGTGGCTACACACTATTGTGTACAGAAGCTTTGGTCTGGAAAGTATATAATTATACCAGAAAAATCTGTCTGGTCACATCAGAGGAACAATTCTTTGTTTCAGGTAGACTTCTTGAAAGAAAGGGAGTTGGAGGATAAAGACCCAATTTGCTTCAAGTGACATATCAAAGTATGAATACAAAACTCACAATGAGTCAACCTTATTACCTGGAATTATGTTTCCTGTTGGGCTTACATTCCTCTTCCTCTTCTTCTTAGTATTCTTCTTGTTCTGAATATCAAAAGCTTGAAGATGAGCTAGTACAAAAGCTTGAAGGCCTGTATCAACAAGACTAGCTGGATTATTCATTCTTTCACATGTTCAGTCAGAATTCCAGAATGAAAGTCAGATCTATTGACTTGCTATTAAAGCAATGACTCAAATTTCCAGCACTCTCTATTCCATTCAGGCTGTAAATTACAAAGGACTTTTTCATTGGATTTTTTTTTTACTCCCCCAAACACACACTGCCTCAGAAGACACATGTTCTTGAAACAAGGTGGTTTCCCAGAATTTTCCTAACAATGTATGTTCCCCTTTTGCAATCTGTTCAGTACAATGTTGTCCCAAATAAAAACAAGGTCTACATATTATATCCATCTTTATACCATCTATCAAATCACCTTCAATTTAGCAGTTTTATGTCACATCCATTTGTTAATTCACAGGATGCTTAACTGGGTTTTCTTAGAATGTCAGAAGGTTGAAACTGAAGTTTTTCTTGGTCTTGACAGTTCTCTGGAGGCTTTGGGAAAGACTCTTGTCTGACTGGTGGAAAGAGTGGGACAGAGGACCTTGTTGACTGCAAGCCCATAATCACACTCAGGTCCTAAGGACTGTTCTGTGGCCTTCACAAATGGCCCTTTATCTTCAAAGACAGAGATAACAGAAAATTCATTCTTGGGCTTTACTTTCTGTTGACATCCTCTTCTGCTCTCAGCCAGAGAAACTCAAGGTTTCCAAGTGTTCATGATTAGAATAGGCCTGCCTCGACAATCTACTTAATGGTGACAGTCATGAGGACCATCTTAATATTCATCCCACCCCAGCTACTAAAGTCCACAGTGCCCCATCAATTGAGAAAGCATGGCTGCATTATTGTATGAATAGGTGCAGCTTTAATTCAGTAAGCATAATTTTTAGGCCTTCCCTTTTACTTCTATAACCAAATTTACAACAATAACCTGGCCCATCTTTGGTTTTGAGTTATCAACTCTGTAATATCTATGAGATATCAATGTCATTTTTCTTTCCATTAGGAGGAGATACTGTATAGAAGACTCTAGCATAGTTTAAGACACAACAGTCAAGACCAAACCATGCTTCTTCTTCCCTGCTATATACATAGCAGACTGGCTTTCTTCCTTGTATTGCTTTGTTTTATTAAGATAGAGAATGCTCATCTACTTAAAATCTACAGACAGATTGGCATAGAACTACACAAGCTTTGATGTTCTGGATGTAAGAAGAACACAGAAATTTTGGTCAGCTCTTAGTAAGTCAGCATGGCTGAGGTCTCCAGCAGTAAATGAGAGGATTTACCTCTGTGGAAGCTAGACCACTTCCTGTAACAATCAGCTTGCACCACAGAGCTTGCATTGCAGTAACTAGAAAAGTAGGGTCCAGTTGCTCCAAAAGTCCGGGGACAGATCTGACAGGTGGTTGAGTGTGGCTGCCCCAGGGATGTGTACGACCTGAGCCTGAGCACTCCAGGGCTCAAGTGGGCAAGGGTGTATCCAGATGTGGGTGGGACCAGAGAACAGCTTGGCTGGGAAGGAAACAGAGAAATCTTCTGTCACTCTCCAGCTTCATGTTTAACTAGAGAACTACATTTATTTAAGAGGCAGAATAAATCAAAAGGAAAATATGGAAAGGGCATACCTTCACCAAGTCTATAATAAGCACAGTGGCTTACTCTATTGAAAATTTCTCCTGTTTTAAACAAAAGCTGTAAGGTCTAAAAAAAAATCCATTTTATAAGATTAATCAATGCAGTCTCAAATAGCCAGTTCACACTGTGAATTTCAATTTCTATTCACATAGCCCTAACTTTACAACGAATTCTTACAGGACTCTCTTTGGGCTCACAACATGGCTGTAATATTGGATGCAATGTTAAATGATTTTCTTGGTGTTTTTGCAGTATCTTTCTAAAGGTGGTATCATCTACAATTGTTTTCATTTTAAAACATTAGAAAACTGAGACTAAAAAGAGGCTTTGGTTTACCCTTTATGCACCATGATAGGATAAGAAAACAGTGTTTTTCAACCTGGGCTTTCTCACAGAAAGGTGCTGTGTATCCACGTCTGCTTTGAACCCAGGGTGTCTTATTCTTCTTTTGTTCTGGGTTTTACTTATTAGATATGGATTTATTCTTAATAAGGTTGAAAAAATCAGTTTTGACTGGGAGCCGCTTTTAAAGAAAACTAACAAAACTAGCTAATCAAGCCCAGCAAAGAACCACCATACAGTTACTTACATCAAAAAGTATATCATCACCTACATCAAAAAGTATATCATCGCATGCCATCCTACATGCTTAACCTCAATATTTCAGGGGAAGTATTGTCACCTTAGAAGAAGGATCATTAGCATTACCTTCTGTCATTGCCTTGTGTGACATTGTGTGTGTGTTCAGAGGCTCCACTTTGCTTTATCCAATAAAATATTTTAAGTATAATATAATAAAAATATTTTAAATATAATAATATTTCAATAGTTTTTCCTTCATAGCGAATATTGGAGTAGCTAATTTAGGGACTGATTCATCATCAAAATGTAGTTGGCATTTTCTTTGGGCCACCAGCCAGCTCCCAAATAAAGACAGGGAGACTTATTATTTATGAATGCTCAGCCTTAGCTTAGGCTTGTCCTACTAGCTCTTTTAACTTAATTGAACCTGTTTCTATTTATCTACATTTTGCCTTGGGGCTTTTTCTTTCATTCTGTATGTCCTACTTTCCTGCTTTTTTTGTGTCTGGCTGGCTGGTCCTAGTGTCTCCCTGGTATCTCTTTTTCTTTCTTCCTCCAAGCCTAAATTCCTCCTCCTACTTAATCTTATTGCCTGGAAGTCCCACCTATACCTCCTACCTCACTATTGACTGTTCAGCTTTTTATTAGACCAATCAGGTGCCTTAGGCAGCCAAGGTTAAAAAAAAACACATCATTGCATAGTTAAACAGTTATTCTGCAACATAAAAACAATATTCTTATAAAAAAAAATTTTACTCTGTCTGAGAAAACAATCCCCCAGTTCCCCAAATGGGTTTATTAACCACCTAAAATTTGAACTTCTCCTGAGCCAATTTTTAATTACTTCTGATAAGAACATACAAGGTCTTAAATGCAAGAAATGAAGAAAATTTTTAGGCCAAACACTTATTAATTAGCAGTAGCAATGAACTTCTCTTTCTTAGTATTCAATAAGTTTATGTTTACTGAAGCCTAAGACTCTTCTAGTTATTTCCAATTATATATTATGAGAAATATTCTACTAGTCATTTTAAAACTACTTAGAGATTTTTTTGTACTAAGGGGCATTTCAGTGATGGGGGAAAAATTCTTTAGAATTGTGATAAATCATTTAGTTTTAAAACATCAACGTCCCTATCTATGACTTGATTGTAGTATGTGAGAATATGCTTTTACTCTGTAATGTATATATTTTTTCTTCAGTAGCAATTATTTTCTTTCTTTACCATTCCCAAAACTATATTTCCTGAGAATGTTCACACACACACACACACACACACACACACACACACACACACACACCATTCACTTTCTAAATAATCTGAGCATTGTGCTGAACAAGAAAATGAATAAATTCAAACACAAGAAAATTGTGATGTTATATAAACAAACCAAAAGTATACAGCAATAATATCCATTTAACCTGTCGTCTAGAAATTTTACAGATTCAAGTATCAAAGCATGATTCTTGCAGCCCTTAACCAACTACTGATTTATTATTGATCCAACCTCCCAGGAGCTAGTTGAGCTACCAGGGACCAGTCTACCAGCCTAATTTTTTGGAAGTGGAGAATCTTGGATGGTGACTTTTCTCCAGTACGCACCCAGAGCATTTTAAAAATGCAAACATATCTTACCTGTGGACTTGCTCAGAACATTTTTATCCTAGTAACTGTCTGTAGGAGACAATCCCTGAGAAGCTCCTCTGGGCATGTGCAGCATCCTAGACCTGACAATACATAGAATGAAAAATGGCAAGCTGACCCTGCAGTTGAAATCGATCTGTGCCTTTAAACTTTGCAGCTTGAAGAGTTGTTTGTCATTCACACTGACTCTTCAGGTATAGCCTGCTCTCATAACAGGTTTCAGGTCACTGTGTAGTATCTTTTTTCTTTTCTTCCTATAGGGATACACATCCTGAACTTGACTTATAGTCTAGAGAGTAAATAAAAAATGGCATACTGCAAAGAGTAAATTGAGTCCAGAGCTAAGGTTCCACCTCAGAGCTTTGCAGCAGGAAATCAGAGAAATATCGGGTTGTCAAGATATGCTGATGGGCCCCTTAAATTCACAGCTTGCTTCATTCCAACCCACTTATGAAATAGGGCCATTACAAGCATTATCTGACATTCTCTTCTTTTCAAGTAACAGTGGTTGTAATCTAAGAGGAACAGTTTTATTCATATTAGTAATCATTGTAGAAGCATTCCAACTTGCTGACATTCTGTCACCATGGTGGAGTTCACTATAGACATCTGAAGAAAGATAACTAGAAAAACAACCAGCCTCAAAAGGGAAGCATCTTGTCAAGAGGAGGAATGAAGAATTTCTTGGTCTAAGAGAAAGAACTGATGAGGGCAAGGAAGGAATCTACACTCCAAAGATTTGTCCCCTTCACTACCTACCCAAATTTGAATGATCGATCTCACCTCCGTGACTCAAGTTTATCATTCACACAGTGATAAACAAAATGATATCTGAGATCTTTCTTAATTCAGAGGCCTTAAGATCTACAATTGCACATATATCAATAAGAAGTAAACAAGTGTTTGTCACTCAGATTACTACCAATTCCATATAATACATGCTGCATGCATGTTTTTGTTTTCCATGTTTAACCTTGAGCAACACTTAGCAAGCACTTCATTAAGACAATAAATGACATCTCTTTATACACTGGCTGATGTATCCCACCTTGCTCATAATTGCATGTGTTTTACAGCTTCAGTCTTACATCCCCGAAAGACCCCTAGTACAGAAAAACCAGCTTCAGTCTTACATCCCAGAAAGACCCCTAGTACAGAAAAACCAGGAAGACCAGCTACCCAGTGACTCTGTATTATCACTGCTTGCCATGTCTCTCTTCTCCTGCAGTGATTGCTTCCTTCAATAGGGAGTTCTGCTCCCTCCAGCCTCTGATTCAATCTCAGCCCACATTGGTTTTATATAAAGAACTGTAACTTCTGTCATTTAAAGCACCTGGAGGAGCTGGGCCAGCTGATTGCCTACCTAGAAATCTAATCTGTGCTAGGTCTTGAATCTTGCTCTAACCTCCTGATCTCTTAGCTACAGCCTTGCTAAGCTGCTATAGCCTTTCTCTGCTCTCCTCATGGGGGTGGGTGGCTGAATCTGTCCTTTGCACTCTTTAATGAACTCCAGAGTCCTCTGTTAACGAACTAAACTTCCCACCTATCATGAACTCTCCTGCTCCCCTAACTTCTACGCAAGCCCCTAAACCAGGCTATACTCACTAAGCCACTGGAAATCCTGGAGCAAATGGGAATGTCCTTTACTCTTTGGGCCCTGCAACTGTGCTTAGTCAACTTTGTCTTTATCCCCAGTTCTTTTCAACCGGAGATTTTCCCCACGAACTGGAGTTGCTGGATGTTTCAGTGTGAGATATGCAGTTAGAGTCCCAATAATAACCAGACTCTTCCACCCTGGAACAGATCCCGGTCATCCCAAGCATCGAATTTCTCCACTTTGCCTCCCTCATCTTCAGTTCATTGCTAAAGCTTGTGTTATTGCGGGTAGGTTAACGGGTTTATTGCTAAAACTGTGGTAGATGCTCATCGCCTGGCTCCTCATGTACACTCAGGTCAGCTGTCTCCAAGTGTCACTGGAGTGCCACTACAAAAGTGACTAACTCACTAAGAGGATGAGAGGTTACCCTCCTGGGTCTCTTCAAATGATTAACGGTCAACTAGAAGCTCATCAGTCTTCATTGTACATGGGCTATATTATTATTTAACATGGGAAAAAAGTTCAAGGAGGAACCAGAAGTTTAAGCTTCAATTGATGTCTTTGGAGGACTTTACCAATAATAATTAATAACAGTAATAATAACTATTATTAATACTCATGATAGCATTACTACCATCACCACTGTTACTATAGTAAAGGGCATCAGCACAGTGGAAATCCAGCTGACGGTCAATAGATAATATAAATGTCTTAGTTAGGGTTTCTATTGCTGCTATGAAACACTATGACCAAAAAGCATGTTGGGGAGAAAAGGGTTTATCTGGTTTACACTTCTACACTGTTGTTCATCACTGAAGGAAGTCAGGACAGGAACTCAAACAGGGCAGGATCCTGGAAGCAGGAGCTGATGCAGAGGCCATGGAGGGGTGCTGCTTACTGGCTTGCTCAGCCTGCTTTTTTACAGAGCCCAGGACCACCAGCCTAGGGATGACACCACCCCACCATGGACTGGCCTCTTCCCCCATTGACCACTAATTGGGAAAATGCCTTATAACTGGATGTCATGGAGGAATTTCCTCAAATGAAGCTCCTTCTTCTTTGATGACTCTAACTTGTGTCAAATTGACACACAAAAACAGTACGATAAATCAAGACTTTGTTTCAATCTAGGGATGTTTGCTCAGTTGGTAAAGTACTTGCTTATTATGCACATCACATCACATAAACTGTGCTTATTATATGGCACACCTGTAATCCCAGCACTTGAGAGGTAGAAGCAGAAAGAACTACTGGTAGTTTATGGCTATCCTCAGCTATATAGCAAGTTTGAAGCCAGCTTGGGCTACAAGAGACTCTGTCAAAAGAAGGAGTGGAGGGGAGAGGAGGAGAAGAGAAAGAGGGAGCAGAGAAGAGTATACCTAAATCTAATTCACATCTGTCATCAGAACTTAGCAGTCCTCAGTAAGAGGCCCAGGCAACGATGAGTAGGCCTTATGTGGAGCTAAGAGCTTCCTTGTCCCTGAGAAAGTTCAGATGGTTGCCATGCTGCTACTGAGGAGGGTAAAGTAAGGTCCTCACCCTAAGCTGCATGGACCTCATGGAAGAATGATGTGAAGCCATAATGAAAATCTGACAGCAAGTGTTGCTCATTGGCTCTTCCCAGCAGCTTTTTCAGAGAATGGGAGGCAAGTGTGTCAATAAAAGGAGAATAATAAATTAACAAGAGCAAAGAGACCTGTACTTGCTACCTCCTGGATAGAAAATGTCACATACATTGGGACATCAGGGGTAGAGCGGAGGGCAGGACCAGAAGCAGTAGAGAGGTGAGTGGCCATAGGGCGGGAGGCCAAGAGCAGCTGAAGGCAGAAACTGCTGAAGAGGCAGAATTGGCAGACACATGAGAACAGGGCAGCGGAGCAGAAGGGAGAGACAAAGAGAGCCATCCGTATCAGCATCAGCCAGCTGAGTCAAGGCAAAACTGAGCCCCCGTGTGCATAAGACAAGGTCAGACAATGAGACATGGGAGAGGTACAAAGGTGGCCCAAAAATGACATAAGTAGGGGCCCATGGACATGGGAAAGAGTTGGGTTGTTTGCTGCTGCGACCTCATTCTTAAAACTTACTGAAGGCATACATTCCTTAGTTATTGTTCTAGCATATCCCCACCGTGTTTGCCACTTTACCCGGGAAGGTTATGGACATGCAGCACCTCAATGAAAACGAAGTATTTAGTCAACTGAAATATTCCCAAGACTCATCCAATCAGCGTCAGTGGAGGAAGGGGAAGACCACGGCACTGTGCCCCTACTGAAAATTTATATCTGAGACTGAAGGAATTTGGCTGAACTGAGTGCAACTCCACTCACCACCTCTGTCTAATTCCCGGTGTGTGACAGGGAACCGGGGCAGAAAATGGCTTAGTAAAGAATATGTGCCTTTCTACAAACCCTACTAATGATTCTGTCATCACTCAGGTCACAACCTCCCAATGCACACACACATATGCGTACATACACATGCCACACCATATGCATTACACATCACACACATCACACACACACACACACACACACACACACACACACACACACACACACTATACATGTACCATACACACACCACAAATAAACACACATTACACAAACCACTACACATACACTATATATATATACACACATACACACGCAGAAGGAAGAGAGAGCAAGAGAAAGAGAGGCACAGAAATGAGCACTATGAGCAAAGTTGAAACTCTAAAGGTCAAGCAAGATGCATAAATTTGAAAATTTTAAATGTTAACTAAATATTTAGAGACAATTTCTTTATCTTTGAAGTAAAGGCAATAACGTGGACTTCTCAGTTTTATCATAAGCAGCACATAAGGAAATTAAATGGGGAAGGAGTAATTGCTACAAATGTACCTTATAGTTTCTTAAGGTAATATGATCAACATTTAATTTTGATGTTATTGCTACTTCATTTTCCTTCATATTTTTTCAATTTTTCTTATATATAGATTATACACATTAACAATGTTCAATGTGATATTTCAACACAACTCAAAGTACACTGGAAATGGTACAAGTGTATGCATACTATTGACATGTATACATTAGACTATTATTCAAATGTAAAGAATGAAATCTTGTCGTTTTCATGAAAATTGATGAAACTGGAAGATATCGTGTTAAATTATATAAACCGGACTCAGAAAGAAAACCCTGCATGTTCTCTATCGCATGTGGAGCCTTGAACAAGATCAGACCAAATCTCTATGTCTTTTTATAAATTTATATGCATCTTCCAGAGTGAACACATTTGCCATCCTGGAAAACATGATGAAATACAGAAAAGGAATTTTGAACACCAGGCTTGGCAGAAACACTATTTATTCAGAGCAGTTTTGAGGTGAGGTTTGCACCAGCAACACCAGCAGAGAAGTTCATGAAGTTCATGATGGTCCCCGAAGCTCTGAAACACTATAGACCCACTCCTTTGCCCATGCTCCCTCCCAAAGGGAACATTTCATTCCTCTCCTAAACAGCCCTTGACCTAGCTATCCTCCAAGTTAGCTTTCTTGCCCAGAGGATTTAAAGCCATGGGCTTATGTGCAGAAATGTTATTAAAAATATCTCTGCTTCCAATGCTACATAACACTGTAATGATGTCTATTATTTTTTTCAAAGTTTTTTTCCTTTGAAGACAAATACTGAAACCATTATTCTTGCTTTGTCCTCTCTTTACATTTAAGAAAAGGGAGAGGGAGTGAGCTGGTGAATCAGGGAGTTGGGAACTGTGATGGTTCCCTGCTCTGTCCAGCTTGATTAGACTAAGAAACACCTAGGAAATGAATAAGGGTCATGGTTGGTTGTGTGTGTGATGGCTAGAGTTGTCATTTATAGATCACCTAGAAGATGTATCTCCAAGGATGTCTGTGGATGAATATCTTGATTGCATTAACTGGTATAGAAAGACTTTTCTTAATTATGGGTGGGACCATTCCCTGGTGGGGCATCTTGGAATGTATAAAATGAAGAGAAGACGCTGAGCGCAAACACACATCTGTTGCTCTTTGTCCTTGTTTTGGATGCAGCTGCTTCAGTCTCCCACCATCTTGATTCTCTCACCATGATGGACTGTACCTTGAACTGAGAGTCACTGTAATTCTTTCCTCCGTTAAGAAGCTTCTGTTGGGCATTCCATCACAGTAACGTAACAGGAAAAGAAACTGAGACAGGATGTTTGTGAGAGTACTTCTACAGAGAATTGACTGATGGGAAATGCCTGCCCTGAATGTGGAAGGCGCCATAGTATGGGCTAGGATTCTGGAAAGAATAAAAAGAAAAAAGGGAAAAGACCTCTGAAGGTCAGCATTCATCTCTTTCTGCTTCCTGGTCCCCCAAGAAGTGAGCAAATTGCCTCATACTCCCATGATCACAGACAGTCTAATTAGGCCACCACACCTTCCCCACCACAATGAACATGTATCTCCTCAAGCCATGAGCCAAAATAAATCCTGTTTTCCCTTAAGTTGGTTCTTTCTTGTTTTTATTACAACAGCAAGTAAAGTAACTAATTTAGGTATGTTATAAATCTCTGCTAGTTCTAGAATCTTCCTTTCCCATGTCTTTATATCTAGCTGGTCATTAAACCTATCTTTAAGATTTATTTCCGTTCTGGCTTTTTTCTCTTTAATTACCATCAGTCTATTCTAAATCTTAATGCTCGAAATTTTTACAACACTCTCTTAACTGCCTTCTTCTTTTAGTTCTTCAATCATTCTGGCCAGCCTTTAGCTGCCATCAGATGCTCCATTTAGAGGCCACTAACACTAATGGTCCCCTGTTGCTAAAGGATTGACATCACATCCCCCAAGACTTAAGTCAAATAACATACCCAGGAGGCCACATGTTACCACTCTCTGCCAAGCATCTTTTTCCTGACTCAGAGAGGATTATTTGTAAATCTTAACCAGGGTGTGATTTTCTTAAAAGAAAGATCATTTTAAAATCACTTTGGAATAATCAAATGGCTCAAACTCTGAAGATTACTTTTCTTCCTAAGAAATCTTTCTACTCTATATAAAATTATCGTTGTCTCTGCCAACCTTACAGCAGGGGAACAAAACATTACCAAGTCTGAAAGAGAGAGCACCAATAGGATGTGTGCATTTAAGGTATGCTCCATCACATGCTATTCACAGTGCCGAGTACAGCAGACCAAGTGATTCCAAAAATAAAGTGCCACAAAGGCAGTTGCTTGAAAGACAGAATTGTATTGTATCACAGCTCTGGATGCTAGAATCTAAGAGCTCATGGCTCTGGTCACTGTTTAGCTTAGAGAAGCATGAAATTCTTCTCCTTACAAGGGACTCTCCCTGTGTCCATACCTTCATCCAAATGGTTCCCTATTATATGGCTACCAGTCATACTGAATTAAAACATATCCTCATGACCCCTATAGTCAGACTTTCTTTGAACCACCAGCTCCCAAATAAGGACACAGAGACTTCTTATTAATTATGAAAGCTTGGCCTTAGCCTAGGCTTGTTCTCAACTAGCTCTTAAAACTTGAATTAATCTGTTTATATTAACCTATGTTCTGTCACATAGCTCATTACCTCTCCATACTGTATGTCTCATTTCCTCCATGTCTGGTTGGTGAATTCTGTCTCTTTTCTTCCCAGAGTTCCTATCTCTTCTCATAAATCCCACCTACCCTTTCCTGCCTAGCTATTGGACATTCAGCTCTTTACTAAACCAGTCAGACAGTTCCTCAGTAGAGACACATCTTCACAGTATACAAAAAGATTACACCAGAATAGACCCCATTTTTAACTTGAGTCTTCAGTAAAGACCTTATATTTAATACAGATCACATTCTGAAGTACTGTGAGTTACAACTCCAATATATCTTTGGGAGACTTGTAAATTTAACCCATATACTCTAAGGGGTTGGAGATGTAGCCCAATCAATGGTTTGCTTTACAGAATAAGAATCTGAGTTCATTCTCCAGAACCCACATTAAAAAAAAAAAAAATTATAACATGAGCTTTGTAATCCTGGTACTGAGGAAGTGGGGACAGGCAGGTGCCTAGGGTTCACCAGCTAGCTACTCTAGACTAATCAATGAACTCAAAAACCAGTCAGATACCTGTCTCAAAAAAAAAAAAAACAAGAAGAGTATCACCTCAAATATGGCACTTATGATTGACCTCTGACCTCTACACATATACACACATACAAAGCCATAATTATACATTTGTTACAACTCATTGAACAATACACTTAAAAAATGTACATTGTTTTATATATAAATTATCTTTATTAAAGTTATTTTTAGGAAAGTTGGACATCTGTAAGATGCATACTAGAAAAAAAAAAACAGAACTTAATATGCTCTCCTGTGAGTACCCTAGTGCATACAAAGATATTTACTTCATTCTTTTTAACTGTGTTAAATCTTGGGTGTTAAATTCAGCAGAAGACACTATTTGTCCCATCATTGTCATACATGACAATTCTTCTGGAATGATGTTCATATCAGAAGCCACCTGAGCTCCCAACAAGAACTAACTCTTTTGTGGAACCCGAGACTGTCAATGCAGTTAAGGCGACATGGAGCAGCGAGAGCGAAAAGAGCCAGCGTCAAGGACTGCACAGTGTTTTCAGCCACTCGACTTTGGCCTTATCAGTCAAGTGCAATGTCAGAGAGGAAATCTTGGAGCGGGTGTTGGAAACATCATAAATCCAGGAACGTAGGACGCAAAGGCACTTTAAAGGCCAGTGAGAGCAATAGCTCCTTTTTAGAGGCTCGAAGAGGTCAGCACTTTTGCTCAAGGCCACACTAAAATGGGGACCGGACACCGCGTTTCCCGACACCTGACTCATGCTCTGGCCATCCCCAATTCTTCTTGCTAGGCACCTCAGAAAATTCAGGAGAGAAAATTTGAAACTGGTCACCACAGAAAGGGAGGGACAGAATTTCATATCTAACAATGTCAAATCTTATTTCTTTATAGGAGAAGAAAATGCGAAAGGGCAAAGAATGAGCTACATTGAAAGTGAATAAATTGTACTCCTCGTAGTCGGAACTACCTTCACCACCGATGTCATTTTCAAGAAATTTCTGTCATGTTCAGTTGTGTGAAAACTTGGAAAACATGGTTTTTTTTGTCTTAATTGTTCTCAAAGTGTATTTTAAATATATTCGTTAAGAGTACATATATATAATTAAAATATATTCATTTTTGCTTTCAATGATAAAAACAGTTCCTTGGCTTTCAGCCTAGAAAAGAATGCCATAGCTTTCTAATATTCAAATAGAACAAAGCAAAAATGTATCTTATTTGCCTCATTTAGTAATATGTTTACCATTAAAGCCATAATCTTGGCCTCCTCTCAAACAAGTTACTGTCTGCAGACCTAGTCATCTGTAATATGACCTTTGTGTATCTAGTATATATACAAAGTACTTGTATTTATTCTGTGAGAGAGGTCCAAGACAGGGTTTCTTGGAACCTGTATAGCCCTGGCTGTCCTGGAACCTCCTCTGTTGACCAGGCTGGTCTTGAACTCGCAGAGATCTGGCTGCCTCTGCCTCCTGAGTGCTAGGATTAAAGGTGTGTGCCACTACTGCCTGGCTGTATTTATTCTTTTAATTTGTAATGAAATAAAGTTTTATGAAGTATTTGTTTCAATTTTTTTTTCTGTTTACTTATCAGAAATATTTACTTAGACCACAGCACTTAGAACAAAGAAACAACTCCAGGCCAGTTATCAATTGTTCATCACTACAAAAAAAAATCTACCTGAAGGGATGTGCTCCATTCATTTATGTTTTTCCCCAGGTTGTGGTTGTAGTAATTGCCCTCACACAACAGAGAAATAAGATGAAGCTCCTGACCCCAGGAAGCTTTCTTTTCTTTGGAAAAAAACCCTTAAACTAAATAAATAAATATGCAGTATAATATGAACCAATAAAGGGCAATAAAGCATAGTAGAAATAGTGGTAATAAGAGATTTTAAAAAGTAGCTATTTAAATAAGACCTAGAAAGTCCTTTCTGAGGAGACATTTGCATAGAGACCTGAATAATGTTAGGAACCGAGGCTGTCTATATCTTGGTGGAAAGTGCTTCAGACAAGGACAGTGCAAAGACAGAGGTCCAGGTTGAAATTCAATATTTAGTATTTTTAGTGAACAGAAAGAAGATCGGTGTGGCCAGGGCACATGGGGTTGGAAACATAGAGCTTGTTCTTTGCATTTTATAATAAATGGGGTGGAAAGTCTCTGGGATATTTCTGAGATAAGAAGGAATGTAATGTAATTGGCATTTCTAAAAGGTCACTTTGCTTTCTGTATGTAAATCAGGCTTCAGGAGAACAAGAGCAGAAGACAAGCTGTATGACTTTTGGTGGCAGTCCAGGTAATGACAAGGAACTTTGAAGTAGTTGGTCGGGGCCCTAAGTGCCCAGGTGAACAGAGGTGTCATACACTGAACTGCAGAAAATTGGAGAGAGGAAGTCACCCTGATAATATATTCATAGGTAAGAGTTCGTCGGTATATAGGCCTTCTCTTCAATCATACATTTTAATTTTCATAATGGCCATAATAAAATTCAGCCCAGAATGCAGTTTTTATATTATCTAGAAATGTTCTTAGGGGGAGAAAAATGCTGAGAAGTGAAAAGCAAAATTTAGTTTCCCTTGAGCCACCAAAGATCTTAGAGGTGATCTGTATCACACAGGGGATGTAGCCCAGTACTGCGCGCACTAGAAACATTCAATAAACATGAGATCCGTTCAGTTTTGTACCACCAAATGCAGTTACCTACAGAGCAAAGTTCTGCCCAGACATTTCAGTAACCCTGTTTACAACATAGTACTCAGCCAAAGCAACTATTATTATACAGATAGTTAGGAAAAGAAATATTCCTTCAAAGGTCACTAAAAGCTATGAAAATGACAAAGTTAAGCAGTTGTGAGATAGGCAAAAAATGGGGATTTCCCTGATATTTCTGTCCCATTGAGCTTTTTAAGTTCGATTACAGAGTCCTCTCTAAATGCTTCCTCTACAAAATTATTTTAAGAGTTTTTCTCTCAGGCAACCAACATTTACAAGATCATTTCCTCTAATTGAAATGCTTTGGGCTGTGCACTCCAGGTCAGACAATCCTTTCCCAGTTGGCCAAGACTCCCTTTCTAGAAGACTAAAGAGAGCCACTTGCTTTCAAAGTAAGCTTTCCCTAGCCTAACCTCAGAAGTGGAGCTGGGGTGAGGAGTCCCAGAACCCCACCCCTCCCTCTCTTCTAACTTCCAGTCGTAATAATGCATCTGGTCTTAGGCCACAGGGATTTATCAAATCATGGCTCGTTCCATTTCTAAGATCAGCTACTGTAAGAAGCTGATTCTGACGTAACAGGCATTTACTCTGAGCCCCAGAGATCTCCACACATGAGCTTCCCTCGTGCTGAATCTCTCTCAATCTCTCTCTCTCTCTCTCTCTCTCTCTCTCTCTCTCTCTCTCTCTCTCTCTCTCTCTCTCTCTCTCTCTCTCTCTCTCTCCCCTCTCTGGAGCTTCAGTTGGATGTTACCAAAACAGTTGCCCATCCTCAACCTCCGCTTTGGTTCATTGACCTTAGTCTACCTGAAACTTGGATCTCCCGGAGGACATGTCACCCCTCATCCTCTCAAAGGGAGCAGATTTCTTCCTACAATCCCTAGATATTACTAGGAGGTTAGAAGAGCTCCTCACTTCTCACTGCCACTTCCAGACTATTTCCCCTCAATCTTTCCTAAACCCTTAGGTTTGAATCCCTCTTATTTCTCAAAATTCTTAGCATCAAGATTGCTGTCTTCCTGAGGGAACTGGATGCAGAGATCCATGGCCAGGCCCCGGGTGGAGCTCCGGGAGTCCAATTGGTGAGAAAGAGGAGCGTTTATATGAGTGAGAATTGTTGAGACCAAGGTTGGATAAAGCACAGGGACAAATAGCCAAACGAATGGAAACACACAAACTAAGAACCAATGGCTGAGGGGCCCCCAACTGGATCAGGCCCTCTGAATAGGTGAGACAGTTGATTGGCTTGATCTGTTTGGGAGGCATCCAGGCAGTGGGACCAGGTCCTGTGCTCAGTGCATGAGTTGGCTGTTGGAAACCTGGGGCTTATGCAGGGACGCTTGGCTCAGCCTAGGAGGAGGGGACTGGACCGGCCTGGACTGAGTCTACCAGGTTGATCTCAATCCTGGGGGGAGTCTTTGCCCTGGAGGAGATGGGAATGGGGGGGCTGGGGAGAAGGGGAGGGGGGCGGGAGGGGGGAGAACAAGGGAATCGTGGTTGATATGTAAAATTAAATTATATTGTAAAATAAAATAAAATAAAATAAAAAGATTGCTGTCTTCAAAAACCGCTTCTCTTTCTTCTCTTAATAATTTAAATATCTATTTAAATGACGTTTGGGACACGCAGGATTCTCAGTTTTGAGATGTCTGTCATCTGTAATCTTAAAGAAAGGGGTGGGGAAGTGGAGAAATGGCTCAACAGTTAAGATCACTTACTTTTTTTTCTTGCAGAAGTTCAAGGTTCACTTTTCAGCACCAACATGGTGGCTCATGACCAGCTGTAACTATGGTTCCAAGATAGTGGACCCCCTCTTCAGACCTCCATGCCACCACATATACACACCTATAGGCAAGACATTCATATACATAAAAACAAATAAATGTAATTTTTAAAAGATTTATTTATTTGTATTTCATGCCTATGAGTATTTGCCTATAAGTATGTATTTGAACCATATGTTTGCCTGGTGCCCACAAAGGCTAGCAGATGGTGTCAGATCACCTGGGAGTGGAGTTACAGGTAGGTATAAACTACTACAGGTGTTGTGAACCAAACCCAAGTCCTTTGCAAGAACTATTAGTTGCTGAGCCATCTCTCCAACCCATCATCTATAATCTTGATCAATACTTCCTCAACCACAAACTCCCATGGTGATAAACCACATTCTCTAATATCAAATAAATACAAACTCTCGATTTCTATCTCTAGCTTTCTAGTCTCTGGTACTACTAATTAATATAATACTAATTATAAAACCTCTTTCTCTTAACCATGCCCCATTTCCACTGTCTCTCACTCTTCCACTATCTTGCCTTTCCTCCTTATAATAACCTAAATATTGTTTTGATTATTATAATTCTTCCCTTGTAAATACCCTCAATGCATCCTTTGTTCCTTCCTACTTCATAGTACTCCCTTAGCAAAGTTTGGATTCACCAAATTCATCTCTCTACCTGTCTAAACTTCTATCTACAGAGCTAAATATTCCTAGAATAAGATGTACAAGCATGCTTGATGTTTTTTTGCAAATGTATGACTTGCAACTTCTCACTGGTCCTTATTGCTATGCAAAGGTTATGCTACAGTCCTTTTGCCTACTTTTATACGCATCACTAAATGACTATAAGATACTGGATGTAGTTATTTGTGCATGCTGTGACCAAAATGCCTAAGAACTAAAGGGAAGAGTTATTATTAGTATGGCTCATGCTTTCAGAAGTGCCAATTCATAATCACTTGTCCACCCCAAGTGCTTAGACAGAACACTGTGGTAGCTGTAGCATGTGATGGAGGAGTTCTCCCTGTCATTGTAGACAAGAAGGAGGCAAAGACAAGATACTCCTGGTGACCTACTTCATCTAGCTATGCCCTAAAGTCTGATGTTTTCAGAACTTCCTAAATAGTGCCACCCAACTAAGGTCTAAGCATTCAAAACCTCAGCCTGTAGAGAGTATTACACATTCAAAGTACCACATACTGTTTCTTCTCTCGTCAAGTCTCCAACACCTTCTCACCATCTCCCATTCCCAAATGATGACCATTCTATTCCTTTCACTGATAATATTTAAGTGATCAGAAGAGAAATTCTCGAGGCCCACAGTACCTCTACATAGACTTACTTGCTAGCGCTGCTCCCATAAATAACCATTTTCTTCTTGTTACTAACCATCTATGATTGCTTCAAGTACAGTTCCCAGGTGGTGATCCTTACCACAAAATGTATAAATTCAAATTCTCAGATCCACCCATCCCTGTCCAGTCCAAACTTCTGGTGTGGGGGCAATCTGTGCTTTAGCAAGACCTACAAATGATCCTGGTGCATGCTAAAGCTTCAGGTCATTTGGGAATTTTTTTTTTCTTCTCACAGGAAACTTACATAGGAGATGCCCTCATACCCCTTGTATGAACTTCGCCTTGGTGACTCCTACCAAAATAGCTATTTGCTTTTGATGTTGTTAAAGTTCTATTAGCATGTATTGATTTTAGATAACAATGAATTTCTTTATAGCATTTTCATTTGTAATGTATTTTGATCATAATTCCCCAGTTACTCTCTCTTCTCTCCCCCCACATTACTACTAAGCCCCCCTTTATTCTTTCCAACTGGCCTTCCTTCTGCTTTCAAGTCCTTTTCTATGTGTGACCCAAAGAATATTAATAAGGTTGTTTTTGCAGAGGTAAGTATGATTGAAGGTTTGTTTGTGGAAGCATGTATACCTCATGAGTAATTATATCATATCACTAAGGAAAACGTCTCCTCTATCAACCATTAATTGAGTGCAAAGAGGAGACTGGCCCCAGAAACCCCTCTTATTTTCCATGGCAGTGTGATGACATATCAAATCTTGTGGCAATCTTATGCAGTTAATCAAATTTCCTGTGGGTTCAGGAGTGCAACCTTTACATCATAACTGGAACTCAGTGCCCTGCACTGCTCCCCAATCCTTCCTCCAGCTCTTATATTCTTTTCGTCCCTTTTGTGATATTCCCTGGGGCCTTGGACAAAACAGCCATTCTTAGGAGAGATCTAGCCAGGAGAAGAAGATAAATTCAGGTCTATGGGTTAGGGGAGATGCAGAGGAGGTAGCTCAACAAAACTCATGAAATAATACAAAGAATAAATGCTATTTTAAGATCCTAGAGTCCAGTAGGCCACTGGGAAGGAGGAGCTGTGCAGGGTGTACATACCCAACCAATGGGTGGAGTGCAAAATAAAGAAGGATCATTGGGCCTTTGATGGTTGTCTGGGGCAGTTCCAAAGCAGGTTTTCACACCATTTAATCAAAGGGCTTTTAGCAAACAGTAATGAATGAGTGCCAGAGAATCTGGATGCAGTCACTTCATATCCACATAGTCTGTAGTTGGTATAAGGTCAGCAGGATATATCTAGTTGTTTCCCAGGGAGACAGTCAACAGACTGTTCTGTAAGAAAGGTGACTGGAACAACCCATTGAGAAACTGGAAGGAGGCAGAAAATGACAGCCATAGCAGAGGTAACTGAGCCCTGCTTCTTATGAAAAGAAAAGCCAGCCCATGGGTGCTGTGGCATCAGAGTTGTAAGAATTCACTAGAATGTATCTCTTAAATAAAAGATTCAGAAGGCCAGTTTCTTACAAGGCCCTGTGAGACGCTGAGTCCAAATCTGACTAGTTAGTGTTCTGAAGAAATGCTGTCCCTACCCCCCAGATTTCCCAGTCAATCAATGCCAGCTTCATCCTTCCAACTCTGAATTATGACCACTTCTTCAATTCTTCTTTCTCTGACATCTCCCTCCAATCTTTCCAAAAATTCTATTGATTTTACTTATTTTTAATAGGAAGCCTTTGTTCAGGATACATTAATTGTACAGAATAGTGAATTTTAATATGACATTTGCATAGACTATCTGAAATACCTTAATTGTATTTGTCTCCCCTATGACTCTCACTTTTCTCTCTCACCTCCTGCTTTTCCCCTCCAATTCCTTAGTAATAGTCCCCCTTTTATTTTCATGTCATTTCTAGAGTTGATTGTTTTTATTAATTTTTATCTATTTGCAGGCAGGGACTGCATACCGCAGAGCATGTGTTCAGGTTAGAGGAGAGGACAACTTGTGGGAGTCATTCTCTCCTTCCACCGCGTGAGTCCTGAGAGTCAAACTCAAGTCGTCAGGTTTGGTGGCGGGTACCTTTAGCCACTGAGCCATCTCAACAGCCTTGGTCTGTTTGTTTGGTCTTGGATGCAATACTGAGACTTGAAGCTGGGATTCACACGTGTTTGAGCAAGCACTCTATCTCTGAGCTACACCTCTCTCCAACCTTCTACATTTAAAATTTATTCAGAAACACAGCATTTCTTAAAACCACCACTGCATGTGCCCGTCCAGATCACTGTCTTGATTGTGGAAGAGCAGCCTTGCTGGCCTCAGAGTTTTATCATTGCCTCACCACGGTCTATGTTTAACTCAGCAGCCAGAAAGATTAGGTATGTCAGCTCATATCACCTTCTCAGACAGAGCTCTCCAGCACACCCCTAAAGACTGTGAACTTTACAATGCCCAGCAGTGCCCATGAAACTCTGGTCTGCTACTTGTCTGATCTCATCCCCTGATACTCTCCCCTCTGCGGCTCCCTCATAATCACAGTGACATCTTCGCTGTCCCTGTCACTTGTGAGATTGTGTCTGATGTCCCTGTTTGCCCCTCTGGACATATTCTCCGCACTTCTAAATTCTGCTCTGTGTCCTGGAAAGATGAAGTCTACAAATTGCAACAACAGTATCCCTGACCTGCCTCTTTCAGTGCCTTCCGCGGCTCTACACCTGGCAGAAGGTATGAAGGAGCATGGCTTCTCCTTTTGCAGCGTCCGTTCAGGTACTGCATTCATCGAGGTCACAGCTCCTGACAAGGAGACTCTCAGCACAGTGTCTCATAGTCAGGCTCCCTTAATCCACTCTGTATTGGACAACCAATCAGAGGGCTCCTTACTGAAGAGGCCAATTCTCACGCTCTCAACAGTCATTAGTAGCCTGTAGTATTTTTAGCTAGAAGTAGGACCCCATGAGATTTTTCCCTTCTACATTAGCACGTCTACTGATATTGTCATTGTTCTGATCTTGTTTATAGAGTCATTTCTATGAGGCACACAGCAGTCTTCTTGGTATTTGAGGTCTTACATTCTTTCGGCCTCCTCTTCTCTTGTGTTACCTGTCCACAGAGGCAGAAGCTGTGCTTAAGGTGTTTGCACTGGAGGGGCCTCCCCCCAATCTCTTGATCTTTGCATCATGTCCATATGTGGTTTTCTAGGATGTTCCCCACTTGCTGGAGAGGGGAGCCCCTTCATTCCGGTGTTAGCCTCGCAGCCAGAAGCCCTCTCTTTTACTACCCAGAAATGCCGTTTATTTCCCTCTCCGACTCTTGTATGCCTTTCCTATTTATTTCCTACCCATGGCACCACCATTCTTTAAAATGCCAATTTATTCACTGCTTTGTTTGTTTTATTCTCAGCTATAGCAAGAGCATTTAGAACAAGTCCTAGTAACAGGCGATCAGCATGTAATGAAAGGGTTTTTTTTTTTCCTAATTTGTGTAAAATGAAAAAAAAAAACCTGAACACACACACACACACACACACACACACACACACACACACATACAACAACAAACAATTAAATAAATAAGCAAATGCCTTCCTATGAAGTTAAGAGAGCATGAACAGCTTACAAGTCTGAGTAAATGAGTCTTGGTCAGTTTGTTCTTGTCCAAACTCAGGTGAATCATTAGCTACAAATTTTATTGAGGTGATTCAAAATTCCTGTTCAAACCAGTAAAGTCTAGAAAAGACAACTCTGTCCTTTGAACTCCACTTTTAAGATACACATTGTAGCCCATGAATCATTTCAGACATTTAATTAGACATACAGCCAGGTCTCCAAGGTGTGTCAGAGCAGAAGCTTCAGGGTGATGCATGAGATCATTCGGTGTTTTCTATCTCCTGGCAGTTTATTGAGTCTCTATTTTGTGAATTTG
This sequence comes from Peromyscus eremicus, assembly GCF_949786415.1. NCBI lineage: Eukaryota > Metazoa > Chordata > Mammalia > Rodentia > Cricetidae > Peromyscus > Peromyscus eremicus. The sequence continues at coordinate 13,010,167 of NC_081428.1, forward strand.
CAGAAGAAAGCAATTTTATTCATATAATTTTGCATGGATGAATTCCCAATATCTCAGTGTAGTTATTCATAATTGATGTAGAAAAGCTAAGAAAAAGTAACATTATTTGCTTAACCAGTACATTATTTTAGTCATCATACATTAAAAGATTAGTTGATTAAAAATTTATTTTCCATTAAAAGATTTACCAATGATTAAAATTACGCTTAAATCACACAAAAAAACTATTGAAATTATTTTTCTTTATCTTTAAAATTTCATATGAGTATTGTATTTATATCTTGCCCACCTTTATTTCACCCCCTAAAACTCCTCCCACGTTCCTCCAAACCCCTCTTGAATTCATGACCTCTTCTTATTCACACACACACACACACACACACACACACACACACACACACTTAAGTACAGCCTGCTGAGTCCATTTAGTATTTTATTTGTTCAATAAAAAACATTTAAGGATGACTACTTGATATTGGATAACCTATCAGGAGTCTCATCCTGAAGAAAATTGATTCCCTCTCTCTCAACACCCATTGATTGCCTGTAGCTCTTCATTTAAGGGTGGGGTTTGGTGTCAGGATTGAGATCTTGTTCAGGCATCCTACTACTCAATTTTATAATCTTCCCACTCCTTCTTTTGTGGTGTTCCCTGGCCTTAGGTAGAGGGATTGCTTTATAAATATACCATTGGGAGTGAGTACACATCACTTATTCTCTGAATTTTGACCAGTTGTGGATTTCTACAATAACTTCTGTCTGCTGCAAAAGGAAGCTTCATTGATGAGGGGTGAGAACTTCATTTACCCATGAACATAAGAATAAGTATTTAGGGTATAATTAGAAACAATTTTAATTGAAGAAAATAACAGTAATAGGGTCTCCTCTAGGATCTATGACCTCTCCAACCACAGGTAGTTTCCTAGGTTTACTGTCCCAGGCATGAATTCCTGCCTACCAATCAGTTCTAAAGCTCAGTTACACATCTGTTGGTTAGATACAAGCACCACTATGGTACTATTGGGATTATCTTGCCAGGCCAGTCACTGGTGTGGTTTGTAAACTTTACAGCTGGGTGAGATTTGAAATTGCTTTTGCTTGGCTGCAGGCTTCGCACCTCCTGCCACTGTGAGCGTTAACCCTCAGGAAGGAGACTTCCGGGTCAGGTCCCGTTCTATTCCACCAAATCCTGCATGCAACACCTGGCCAGCATCCTCTGTCTGTAAGGTAAGAAGAAAAGATTCTGCCTATGTCAGCCACCTGACCACCTTGCCTCTACGGTCTTAAACTTCCTCACCCACCTCACCCGACCCAATGTAATCAAATGCTTCTAGAATCAGAAACCACCAATGTATTTAAAGGGTGTAGGTTTGAACATAACAATAAATAGAATATTTACCTGGCTCCTGCCTGTGATCATTGCCTGCACCCTGGCTGTAGGGAGGAAAGGAAGATCCTGTTTCCTGGTCCTTGCACTTGAAACACTCAGGACGTTATAACACTGATTAGTCTTTCAATCAGAAGAACTAAAGTCAGAATAACACATTCCACCTGCTCTGAGTAGAGGATCAAGGCTTACAGAAATAGAAAGTCAGTTTGACATGGTTGATGACTCTGGATATAGCACTATGTCAATGGGTGTCCTAACCCAGCTTTAACTCTTCTCCTGGGTGCACTGTGGTGAAGACTGTCATTGTTAACTCACTGAAAGAAGAAAGAAGCTTCTGTAGCTAGAGTTTTCCTGCCTGGCCCACAGTCAGGACAAATCTCTCTCACCTGCCAGCCCCACAGCTGCTCAGACCCAAACAAGTAAACACAGAGACTTATATTGGTTACAAACTGTATGGCTGTGGCAGGCTTCTTGCTAACTGTTCTTACAGCTTAAATTAATCCATTTCCGTTAATCTATACCTTGCCACGTGGCTCGTGTCTTACCGGCATCTTAACATGCTGTTTCTCATCATGGCGGCTGGCAGTGTCTCTGACTTAGCCTTCCACTTCCCAGCTTTATTCTCCTCCTTGTCCCGCCTACACTTCCTGCCTAGCCAATAGCCAATCAGTGTTTTATTTATTGACTAATTAGCAACACATTTGCCATACAGAACATCCCACAGCAAGCTTCAATGAGAGAGAAAAAAAAAAAAAACACTTATCAATGAGGAATTAAGACCAAAACTTCTGTTCTCCAAGTTCCCGTGATATAGTCAGCAGAAAAGGAGGCAGAGATAGGGAGATAAACAAAAAGAAGGTAAAGACCTATTTTTACACTAATAGAGGTCCAGATTGCAAGCCAGCCTGAATGAGACCAGAAGGAAAGAAATAGCCTCTCTCTCTTCTCCTGCCTCACTCACCCCTTCGAAGCAAGTCAATAATCTGCCTCTGAGGTCTGCAAACAAAATTCTCCCTCAGCTTTAACACTGAGTAGATTTCCTTTGAGAAATTAAATGAGAGTCCTGTTATCCTTGAGTTACACCAATGTGCTTTTCTTCATCTATCATTGACCTCAGCTGTGATGTTTCCTTCTATTGACATCGCATCCTCCTCCTCGGCTCCGTCCGCATCCTCCTCCTCGGCTCTGCATCCTTCTCCTCGGCTCAGCATCCTCCTCCTCGGCTCCGTCCGCATCCTCCTCCTCAGCTCCGCATCCTCCTCCTCGGCTCCGCATCCTCCTCCTCGGCTCCGTCCGCATCCTCCTCCTCGGCTCCAGCATCCTCCTCCTCGGCTCCAACATCTTGTTCTGTCCTGGTTTTACTCTTCCTCTTTGCATTCCTATTCACACTGTAAATATCTTGGTATCCAAATTTCTATCCCGCACTCTCAGTTCTACTCAGCCCATTCCTGTGCCAGCCCGTCAAGGTTATGAGCTGATGTTTGCCTTCGCACTCAGAATTCTCTACTGGGCTTCAAGCCTATACATCCAGCAGGCCATGGGCGTCAGGCACCTAAGCACACTCAGCACACTCTGACCCTCCTAGGTTTAGATGCGCTCAGTGTCTGTGAAAGGTCTCGTACTCTACCACAATCACACACCTTGTGAGGATTTTAAACACTCTTCTAACATGCTGGTGTATATCCAGTTAGTTGCCATCCTGTAAATTCTTCCTGCATTCGTCTCAAAATCTCTTTCCCTCCATTTTCACTGCCATTATTTCAGCCCATACTCTTACAGTTTCATCTAGGCCTGACAAAGCATTGTCCTCCTTGATTTCTAACACCCACGTCAGGCAGCTCACAACTGCCTGAAACTCCAACTCCAGGTGGTCTGACAACCTCTTCTGACTTCCATGGGCAGCTACATGCACGTGACATACATGTGCACACACACACACACATACACACACACACACACACACACACACACACACACACACACACACAGGTTTACTATTTCCCTTTCCAAGGGATTTCCTCTGTACCTTCACTTCTCCACTATTCCAGGAATATAGGAAGCACTCAGTACAACTAGGGTGGAAGAAATAAAAAGAATGTTGTAAGCATGGAGGTGAGAGTGAATGGAAATGGGGAAACTCAGTTATTGTTCACTGTGCTAAACTCCCAGGGCCATTTTTATTCCTTTGCTTTTGAAAGCTCAGACTCTCATTTTCCTGCATCTAGAGATGGCACCTCCTCCATGTGGGGTTCATGCCTTCATTTCCCAGCACACCACATCCCAGCAGCTCTGCTCCTGCTCTCCCTCTTCAATCAAATCCCCGCCTCCAGCGCTTTCTCATCCTCTGTGATCTCCAGATCTTCATCCTAACAAATGATCCATTACTAATCCAGGAGAGACTTGTCCCTTTAACATCCCATTGTGCCCTTACCATGAAAGGAGCAAAAGGAGGCATCCGTGCTTCATTTGTACTGCTCCCAGTAACTCAGCCACTCGATGACCAAATACACTTTGAGTACCTGCTGTTTGCCTGACTGTGCATCAGATGGAAGAGACACAATAGAGGTGATGATTCAGGAACATGGATTGGCAAGGAACTCACAGATCAGTGGATTCTTTCAACTTCTTGAGTCCTTCCTTTCTCCATGCCAAGCAATACTGTTCTTGTTCTTATGAAAGCCAACATTCTGGCAACAATGAACAGACTACTAAACATTTTGGCTCCTCTGAGGATAACAGAACGGAGGGAAGCAAGGGTGCCCGGGGAAATCAGTTATGCACCTAGGCTGCTTCATGAAGCATGCATGTCTTGAGAGGTAATTTTGGTGAAAAGTACTGGATTCAGCAGTGCCAACTGTGTCTGCTAACAGATGAGAGAGGGGTTATTCAAGAAAATGGGCCAATTAATAGGTTAAACTATGACACCAATAATATTTGGAGGTACCTGGGAATGATAAGAGTTGATTTTACTTGAACTGAGAAAGTCATTAAGATTAGTAGATTTGGTCAGGGAAATAAGAAGTAAAGTTAGGAGCTAAGAGGAAAGAATGGAAAAAATATTAAAGAATGAGAGGCTATCTGGAAAATTATTTGATTATCTTCTCAGCAGTTGGAAGTGGGAAGAATATGAGAGATAAGTTTTTAGTTTCAACTATGATATGCTTGAGATATCTAAAGATAATAACAGCAAATATCAGTATAGTAATTCTCAGGTAAGGGCTGGGTGTGTAGATCAGTGACAGAGACTTACCTAGCAATTTTCATGTTCTAGGCCCCATTCCAAGTAGCTTGTATATATCAATTTGTTTAATTATTATAATGGCCTATTGGCACAGAGTCTATTATCATATCCATTTCATAGATTAGAAAAATGAAAGATTAGAAAACTGATAATGTAAGTAATTTGTTCATATAAGTTGGGTAGAGAAAGTGGAACTTAAATGCGGGTGTCCTGACTTCAGAGTCTGTGTTCCTATTTTTTCCTGTGTCCTATGCATGGGTATACAACTGAACATATGTATAGCAGTATGAAAACCATCACCAACGGTTTGATTTTTCAAACCACAGGACTAGATGAAATTATGTAGTAAGTAAGCACATGTAAGAAAACTGAGTGAATCCAGGCATGGTGGCACACACTTTTGGGAGAGCGAAGCAGGAAGATCTCTGTGAGTTCAAGGCCAGCCTGGTCTAAATAGCAAGCTCCAGGACAGCCAATGCTACACAGAGAGATGGCCTCTCAAATAAAAAGAAAAAAAATGAAAGGAGGAAGGAAGCTGAGCAAGGAGGAGACACTGTAGTGTTTACAGTCAGGAATTAAGGAGGCCGAAATTAAGATCTGGAGATGGGAAAGAACAAAAACTAAAAGAGAGTGGCATCCCAATGTTTAAGTATAAAGCTGTCTCCCTTATGACCTCAACCTCTCAGATGAGTATAGAGATTAGGACCTCATATAAGATGGCAAGTATTTACTCTTCCCATGAACATTTTGGACCTGGAAGAAATTGCTCTCTCTTGGAAGGTCTAGCTCATGATGACATCAGTCATTGTTTCCTGTGCTAAGAAAATGAGATGTATTCAAAGAAAGAAAGAATAAAATGGATGTACATGAGTAAGAGAAAAGTGCCAACAGAGGTTTCTTGAATTGCAAACTCTGAGGCCACTCTTTGATGAGGGTATTTCAAATTTGTTTTCTAGCACATGCAGATGCAAGATTCTAAATACTCCAACCCTCTAGAGTGGCTGGCCTAGAAATGGATAGTCATGTGATGTGAGGAGGTGGAGAAGAGCATATTGTTGCACACACAGCTCCTCTGACACCACCTGTACTTCACAAGTTTCTATAGTGAAACTAAAAGGAGTCTCTATTTGTGGAACCTTCTAAACCCCTACCCCTAAGATTAGTTGTTGTTAAATACTGTCTGAGTAGGTAGTCAGTTCCCAGGCACTACAGGAAAGCCCTTTCTTTCAGACTCCATGAAGGAATATCTCTCCCAAAATATACATGGGTACACATCCAAAACAGAATTGTATATGTCTTTGCTGCAGTGTTAGGTGGAACCATCATTACATGAATTATAAGGGAATGGTTGAGAAGAAATTCATGAAGCAAGAAAATGTGATGATGCTTGAACTAAAGACTAAACATTGGAAATAAGACCAGGGGCAGAGGATGGGAGATTAGAACAAAGCAGGCATTAGAAAAGAGAACAATGGCAAACAGAAGGAAATCAGCTGAAAAAGAGATAGCTTGAGAGCTCGAGGCAGATGCTGAAAGGAAACAGGTCCAGACTGGTAGAAAATGTCTGGGAAAGAGAAAGCTGTATGTGGAAATGACGATTAAAGGGATTAATTATTGCTCAACATGTCAGGCAGACATTCTCCACTGGATTATGAGGTTTGAAGAGATTACATTGAAAAGGATAAATACCCTTAGTTATCTGAACTTCAAAAAAGAAGGATCTGTCTGGATTCGTATTAGAAATGAGACCAAAAGAAGAACTGATATGGAAAATTAATGTCTGCAGAAACTAATTCTACTCCATGGAAAGCTTTATATTTCAGTTTAAAAAAAATAGGATGCTATAATTTATCTACCAGCACAGAGGGCTTCCTAATGCATATGTGTTTGTGTATAATCCCCATGTTTTTATAGGTAAATTATATGTATAAATATTATATAGCATTACATATCTACATATATACATATATAACATAAATGTATACATAAATGTATGTACAAACATACAAGCATTGAATACTGAGTATATAACATGTGCTTTGCCGGACATTGTAAGGATTACGGAGGATATTAAAGGTTAAGATTTCAAGGTCTGCATTTGAAGGAAAGGAACTCTGAGCCATGAGACCATTGCAAACAGTCAATCCTAGAACCCTTTCTCTCACTGCTTAATTTTCATCTTTGTTATGCAATTTTTCTATTCCCAGCTCCTAGCTCCATTCTTCTTTCTCATCTGTCACATGAGTCTCATCTGAGAGATCTTTTTACAAGCAAACCTTCAATGGAAGTATGGAAAACCTGTTTCCAAACTCTAAAAGAAATGATCATGTTTTTCAAAATGGCAGGTTCAAATGTGAATTAATTTTTAGAAGTGTAGGTAGGGGTGGAGGTGGGCTTTCACATGCACACACACAAGTGTAGGTACCATGACAGTCAGAGGCATCGGATCCTCCTAGAGCTGCGGTTACTAGCAGTTGCTTGTGACTACCTGCTAGGGTTGCTGAGAGTTGAACCTTGGCCCTACCTAAGAGCAGTACATGCCCTTAACTACTGAGACATTTCTCCAGCCATCAAATATGATTTTAAAATGATACAAGATTAACAATTTGCCATGCATGGCAATGCATATCTATAACTCCAATATTCATCTAGGCAGGAGGATCAAGGTATTCAAGGCTCACATAGTGAGCCAGGCACTCATCTGAGCTACAGTGAAAGACTCCGTCTCAAAAAAACACTACCACCAAAAATACTGATGATCAAAACCAACACAGAGAATGCAAAACCTGGAAAGGAGCCATAGTCATTGTAAAAACACGTCCATTTTGTTCAGAAATAAATTGAAAACCAGACAAGCCAGAGACAGGACTGTGGCCACATTGATAGGCCTACAGAACTGGAAGGAAGCCTGATATTAGTCATGCCTGGTGGCACAAGCCAATTATTCTAACTATTTAGGACTAGATACTCAATGTGTGCTTAGATTACAACATGAGTTCAAGTCTGGGTAACTTTGCAAGACCCCATCTCAAATTAAAAAGATAAAGAGAAGTGGGGCTGAGCAACTGGAAGCTGGATGACTCAGAGACCTAGAGTATAACCAAACATGACTGACAACAAAATTAAGAAAGGAAAGAAGGAAGGGAGGGAAGAAGAAAAAGCCAATGAAATTATTCCTAAGGGTATTCTGCTATACTCATAGATTGGTGCCTAGCCCAGTCATCATCAGAGAGGCTTCCTTTGAGAGCAGATGCATAGGCCCACAGCCAAACATTAGGCAGAGCTCAGGGAACCCCATGGAAGAGGGAGAAGAAGAATTGTAGGAGTCAGAGGAGTCAAGGGTACCAGAAAAACATGGCCCACATAATCAACTAAGCAGAACACATGGAGGCTCACAAAGACTGAAGCCACAATTGTGGAGCCTGCATGGGTCTGTACTAGGTCCCCTGCACACATGCGGTGGTTGTTTAGTTTGTGAGACTTCTAATAGTGGAAGTGGAGGTATCTGTGACTCTTTTGCTTGCTCTTGGGACCCTTCCTTCCTACTTGGTTGCCTGGTTCAGCCTTGATATGAAGGTTTGTGCCTAGTCTTACTGCATCTTGTTATGCCATGTTTGGTTGATATCATTGGAACTCTGCTATTTTCTGAAGAGAAATGATGGAGATAGGTGATGGGGGTGGTATTGGGAGGAATGGAGGGAGGGGAGGCTGTGGTTTGAATGTTTCATATGAAAGAAGAATAAATAAAAAGGAAAATAAGAGAGAGAAGTGGGTCTAAAGATCAGTGGTAGAGCATTTGCCTGGCTTGCACAAAATCCTAGTTTCAATCTCTACGGCAGAAGAAACAAAGGGTAATTAATTAATTCATGAATCTCAACAGTACACATACCCTCTTCTGTGAATGGAGCTAAACAATTCAATGAAAGTTAAAACAGCATGGTATATTGCAACTGGCAAAAAATAATGCTAAAGCTTGTGCTCTTATTATCTATGTGACATGTGGTTGATTATTTCTAAAAATTGCCAGGAATTACTATTCATTGTAAGTTCACAAAAATTATGGCAAACTGTATGGTGGGATATTGGAGAGGCTGGTTGTAGGCAGAGAGAATGAAATTTGAAGATGCCTGGTTCTTTTCTATCCAAGTGTTGGCAGCAGAGCCCAACACATCCTTATCACAGAAGAAAGAAAGATGGGGAAAAGTCAGGCTGATTAGACAGGTATGACAGAAGGGGGAGTCCTCCTATATTAAATGCAGAAACTGTTTTAAAAGGAAAAGAATTTTCATAAAATATGGAAAGAGAGACACTAACTAAATATTGAAGTACAACATTTCATTGAAGTCCCTGAAGAAGACACGTTTCTGTCACACCCTCTCTGTACATGGTGCGGTCCTCAGGGAGGAAGATGTCATGTGACTTCAAGGATCTCTAAAATCTTAGGGGTGGGGGAGTCTTTTCCTTAGTGGGAAAGAAAGAACAGTTGCAGAAAGACTCTGCAGGGAAACAGGTTGAAAAAAATTAATAAAGCAGGAACGTGGCTTAAAGGGGCAGCTGTGGGTCCTAAAGTCTGAGCCCATAAGGAGCCTGGGTCACACAATGGGTTCCTGGGTCATCAGGAGCCATGCCAGATGGAAGAATGATCCAGCAAAAAAGGCTGGGGTAGCCAGCTTGGTTCTGTCTTCCTTTTCCAACCTGGAGCCTTAACTTACCATGAACAACCAGTGACCATGAATCATGCCATTCAACTCTAAGCCATTTGAAGAGATTGACAAATGACACCAGAGAAAATGGGGTGTTTGCCCAGAGGACCAGAAACAATAGGCCTTCTCTTTTTCAATACATTAACCTTCAGGGAAGAAAAGTGGCTTTAAGGACGGAGGAAGCCGCCACTTCCCAAGCATTAAAAAGATTAAGGGAAATAGTATTGGACTGGAGCAGAGAGGAAATTATTCGCCTGTCTAGGAGAGGACATTTCTGTTGTTATTGCCCCTATAAACCATCCTCACCCTCGGCTCCAAATCCAGTGGGGCTGATGGGATTTGTTGAGGCAATATATCAAATTAGGCCTGTTGAGGAAACTCCAGAGAGAGGCCTGGAGCCAAGGAGTGCCCTGAAATTTATCTAAGTGACAGGGTACTTAGAACAGCAAGCACAGCCCCTTGCTCACCAGACACTATGAACACCACAGCTCAAACTGTCCTAATTAAAAGAAGGCCTGTGCACAGAGTTCCAGGGAAAATGCACAGAGTTACCTAGGGACCACCGAAAATCCTTACAGCCAGACATGAACTTGGGTGAGAGTTGAAGGAAATATCTTGTTCTGAGAAAAATCAAAAGCAGCATTAAAAGAAAATTCAAGGCTACAATCATGCACACTGCCCCATCCAACATGTCAGGAATGATCAAATATGGCAAAGCAAGTAAACAGTTTACATATTTTTAAGGGGAGAAGATGTGGAAAGATATCCAGGAGCTGAGCTTACACTAAAAAAGCTCTGAGCATCCAAGGAGCCCTCCTGTACCCTATGCTGTTGTGCATTTATCAGCCCGAGGCTGGTGAGGTGTGAAGGATGCTGAGCAAAGCCACTAGACACATCCAAACATTTCTCCATGGAAACATAGTGTGTTTATGGATACACCCACTCTTGGTGGTCCATAGAGCATTTAGCTCCTCCACATGGAACAGCAAATCTTTCCCTCTGCCTGCCTCTTACCAGTCATCCCTGTCTTCCTTCTTAAATTCCAAATCTAAGACGGAGTTCTATACAGTGTTGAGTTAGTTAGCAAAGGCCTTGGGTTCAGCCCTTGAGAGAGAATGGAAAAGGAAGCAAGAATTGGCAGAAGAGACTGATTAAACAGAAGAGTCAAGTAGCCCAGGGGGAGCTCTGAAGCAATACTGTCTCTGCAGAGCAGTGGTGAGCAGAGCCAAGATAGCCAGGATTTACCACATCCACTGATTAGAGTTCTGCTGTAGCCAAGACAGCTTCACTGTAGCTCAGGCAGTCCCTGAAGGGACTGATAGCCCAAAGCCGTGCCAACAGCACTTGAGCAGCTGAGACAACAAATCCCCCACCCCAGTGGAGATCGGGGCTGCACAACACACCGCTCCCACCTGCTCTGTCTGCTTTTCCTAGAGACGCAAGGAATTCCAGAAAATGGATGGATCGATGCAGTTTGAACCCTCAGATCTTTTTCAATACAGAAACCATAGCAGGAAAGGAAAAATTGCTGAGCATAAAAAATGGTTGATGCCAAAACCAGGAGGAATTAACAACTGCCTCTAGATCTGCAATGAGACCAAGACAAAAAAAATTCTTCTGTTTCAAAACAATGCCTTCCCAGGGCCAGCATGATGGATCAGTGGATAAAGGTGCTTGCTGCCAAGCCTGTCGATTTGAGTTCAATCCCTGGGACTGTCATGGTGGAGGAAAGAACTGACTCTCAAAATTAGTCCTCTGTCCTCTGCACATTCATTGTGATACACACTCACACAATAAATAAACGTGATAGAGAATACCTTCCCTTTGTGTCCTTCTAAGAAATGTTTGTAAGTTTCAAACCACAGTTCTTTATTGAGAGTCTGTTACATGCGCAGAATTATATTAGATGAGGCGATGGGAGATCAGAAAAACACATAAAACCACCTCCAACTTAGAGCACATTATGGTCTAGACAGGAGAGAAAATGGAACACACACTGCAGAATCTGTTTACTGTATTGCATGCTCCCAGGAGGTTGACATAGTCGGGTATATCAAAACAACAGAAATTCAATTCCAAGCCTGACTTTCGAATTTGGTGTCTTAAGCTGGTCCCATTAATGTTGTGAGTTTGGTCAAGGCACCCAGGTCTCTGAAGATAAATTTCTGTATTTTTAACTAGGATCTACCATATGTGCTTACACTTGAATGCACTGGCTTTGTAAAGCATGAAGAACAGTGCAAATGTTTGCATTCTTTAATTATTTTATTTTTTAATTTATTCTTCTCTCATATATTACATCACAACTGCAGTTTCCCTTCCCTCTGCTCTTCCCAGTCACCCCTCCCCATGTCTTCCTCAGATCCACTCCTCCTTCATTTCCCTTCAGAAAAGAGCAGGCCTCAGTGACATCAACTGAACACCGCATTACAAGATGCACAAACCATGATATCAAGGCTGAACCAGGCAACCCAGTAGGAGGAGAATGGGCCCAAGAGCAGGCAAAAGAGTCAGAGGTACCTTCCACTCCCACTGTAAGGAGTCCCATAAGAACACCAAGCTAACAACCATAACATATGTGCAAAGGACCTAGCACAGACCCATTCAGGCTTCAAGACTGTCAATTCAATCTGTGTGAGCCCCTATGAGCCCTGCCTAGTTGATGATGTGGGGCATATTCTCCTGGTGTTCTTGACCCCTCTGATCCCTACAATCCTTCCTCCCCATCTTCCACGGGGTTCCCCAAGCTCTCTAATGTTTGGGTGTGGGTCTCTGCATCTGCTCCCATCATTTGCTAGATGAAGCCTCTCTGATGACAATTGGGCTAGGCTCCAATCTGTGGGTATAGCAGAATATCAATAGAAATCATTTCATTGACTTTATTTTTTCTGTCAGTCACGTTTGGTTCTATCCAAGGACTCTAGCTATCCAGCTTCTGGTTCTGGGCCATCCAGGCAGTGTCAGGCATAGACTTCCTCTCTTGACATGAGCCTCAAGTTGGACCAATTATCGATTAGCCACTCCCATAAATTCTGCACACCTTGTAGAATTTTGTGGCTGGGTCCCAGCCCCACACCTGGAAGCCTTGCCTGGTTACAGGGAATGTCCAGTTCATGCGCTATATCTCTTATTGTTAGGAGTCTTCTCTAGGATCACCCTCATAGATTCCAGGGAATTTCCACTGCACTAGGTTTCCACATAATCTTTGAAATGCCTCCCAATTCCCACAATTCTATTCTATTTCCCCTTCCCAAAGAGATCCCTCTTGAGCCCTCCTTGTTACTTAGCCTCTTTTGATCTCTGTATTATAGCATGGTTATTCTTTACTTAATAGATAATATCCACTTATAAATTAGTGCATACCATGTTTGTTTTTCTGGGTCTAAGTTACCTCATTCAGGATGATTTTTTTCTAGTCCATCCATTTGCCTACAAATTTCCTGATGTCATTTTTTTAACAGCTGAGTAATATTCCATTCTATAAATGTGCCACATTTTTTTTATCCATTTTTCAGTTGAGGAACATCTAAGTTATTTACAGTTTCTGGTTATTATGAATAAAGATGCTATGAACATAGCTGAGCAAGTAACTTTGTGGTAGGATGGAGTGTCCTTTAGGTATATGCCCAAGAATGGTATACCTGGGTCTTGTGGTAGATTGATTCCCAACTTTCTGAGGAACTGTAACATTGATTTTCATTGTGGCTGTATAAGTTTGCTCTCCCACCAGCAGTGGAGGAGTATTCCCCTTGCTCAATATACTCTCCAGCATGAGCTGTCACTTGTAGGTTGTTTTGCTTTGTTTTGTTTTTGTCTTAGTCATTCTGACAGGTGTAAGGTGGAATCTCAAAGTAGTTTTGATTTGCCATTTCCCTGATTGCTAAGGATGTCCAACATTTCTTTAAGTGTTTCTCAGTCACTTGAGATTCCTCTGTTGAGAATTCTCTGCTTAGACCGGTGCCCCATTTTTGACTGAATTATTTGATTTGTTGATATCTAGTTTCTTGAGTTCTTTATATATTTTGATATTAACCCTCTGTTGGATCATTCCCGATTATGTAAGCTGCTGTTTTGTCCTACTGATGGTGTCCTTTGCCTTACAGAAGCTTTTCAGATCCATGAGGTTAGATTTAGTCATTGTTGATCTTAGTGTCTGTGTTATTGGTGTCCTGTTCAGGAAGTTGTCTCCTGTGCTAATGCATTGCTTTCTTTTCCTACGTAACTCTTACTGTGTCAATGCTACATTTTCAATAAATGTCCCACAATGGCACTTCTGTTAAAGGCTTGGAACAGTGCCCATGGTGCAATTGAGAGATACTGGGACCTCGACAGGTGAATCCTGACAGGAGGAAGTTAGGTCATCAGAGATATATCCTTGTTCTGGTCTCCTTTCTATTGTAATGATGAAACACCATCACAAAAAGTAACTTGGGCAGGAAAAGGTTTATTTTTGATTACAGCTGAAGAGAAGTCAGGGCAGGAACTCATGACAGGATCCTAGAGGCAGGAACTGACACAAGGCATGAGGGGGAATGCTGCTTACTGGATTGCCCTTTTTTGTTTTCTCAGCTTGTATTTTATACAACTCAAGACAACCTGCCAGGGTATGACACCACCCTCAGTAGGCTGGAGCCTCCCACATCAATCAAGAATATGCCCCACAGACTTACAGATAGACCAGTCTGATGAAAACATTTTCTCAATTGAGGTTCCATATTGGGAAATGCCCTTAACTTGTGTCAAATTCACACACACACACACACACACACACACACACACACACTACTGACCCCTTGTCTACTTGATACTAAATACATCACTATTAAACTACAGTCATTCCCTTTTTTGTTTAGCCCCAAGATCTCTTACTAATATCACAAAATAAAACATGGTATAACTTTGAGTCCCACAAATCTTTAAATTTTTCAACACTTTAAAAATCCAAGTTCTCCAAAGCATACTCAACTTGTCTCATAAGCTCAGGCCAACTCGAGTTCACACTTGTGGCTCTCTTTGGTGGTCTTCTTGGTACCTCCAATGTACTAGACTTTGCACTACAACTAAGCCTTCATCTTCACCTATGGCATCTTCTTACATCTGACCCTGAATCATGGTGCAAACCCTTAGCTTCTATCCACAACCCCTTCAGACCTGCCAGAGCCAGTGCCATGTGGGAGACTCTTACACATTACCAACTTCATATGCCAACTTGAGATGTAATCTTAGTTGTGCTGGACCACATTTCTGTATGCTGACCTCGAGGAAATACTTTCTAGAAGATTTTGCCTTAGTGATGCTGTCCTCTTAATATGATTTCTCTACCCCATCTGACCAGCATCAATTGTCCAAGTAAAGCAAAAAGTGTCACATCAGTAGTGCTGGTCTCTTGTTAATCATAGCTGATTCTTCAGTTGCAACTGAACAGAAACCATGGATTCTTAATTTAAAATATAGCATGAATGACCCAATAGAGTCTTTGAAGGATACTCAAACTTTCCTCTGAAACTTCATAATGAAGTCCTCCACCATCTTTACTGTTATTCACTACATTGTTATCTCCCAAGCTTCTTTGTACATGAGGTAAAAGCCCCCAGGTGTGTGTGTGTGTGTGTGTGTGTGTGTGTATGTGTGTGTGTGTGTGTGTGTGTGTGTGTGTGTGTGTGTGTGTGTGTGTGCTGAGCAAACAGATTCACCAATACAAACCGAGATAAACATGCTGCTGATCAGCTGCTAAACCAGATTCTGTTCTCCTCAAGGCTGCCGGGGACCAACTGCAAACCTCTTTCCACCGCCTGACCCAGTCTCCTCACCCCAAGAGAGCGCAACCCACTTTCTCTCTCCTCTTAAGCAGTCATGTAGGGAGACAAGAAACTATGCCCCAAGGCTTGTACCCAAAAGCTATTGGTGGAACAAATCCCCACAACATCCACCGAACAGCCCACAAAGCTCAAAACACTCAACGTCTTTTCTAGCCCAGATTTCCAAAGTCCTTCCACAATCCTTTCAAAAACAACTTAGTCACATCAGCCACAACAATATCCCTTGAATCTGGTACCAATTTCTACCCCAGTTTGCCTTCTATTGTGGTGATAAAGCACTGACCAAAAGCAACTTCTGGAGGAAAGGGGTTATTTCAGCTTACAGCTTTATAGACCATTGGGGACCTGGAGGCAGGAACTAAAGTAGAGGCTACAGAGGAATGCTACTTACTGGCTTGCTTTCCATGGCTCACTCAGCTTGCTTTTTTATTTACCCCAGTACCATTAGCTTAAGGATATCACTAACCCCTGGTGTGCTGGGCCCTTCCATATCAATCATCAATCAAGAAAGTGCAACCACTTTTGGGGCCCTGCTCATACTGGATTTGCCTTGCCCAGACTTAACGCATGGAGAGGTGCTTAGTCTTACTGCAACTTGAAATGCCATGTTTTATTGATATCCATGGGAGGCCTGCCCTTTCTTGAACAGAAATGGAGGAGGAGTGGATTGGAGGGGGTGCAGTGGGAGGGAGAGCTGGAAGGATAGGAGGGAGGGGAAACTGAGGCTGAGATATAAAATAAATAAATAATAATGTTTTTAAAAATAAAAGCAATAAGGATAAGGGCTGGAGAGATAACTAGGTTGGTAAAGTGCTTGCCTTGCTGGAATGTGAACATAAGTTCAATCCCCAGAACCCATGTTAAAAACCCTGGTGTGGTGGGATGTGCTTGTGATCCCAGCACTGGGGAGGTAGAGAGGTAAGCTGATTCCTGCAGCTCACTGGCCAGCCAGCCTACCATACTTGTCCTCATATCTAACCATACCTCCTCTGGAAAAAAACAGAAAAGAAAATGCTCCTACAAACACACCCACAAGCCAATCTGATGGAAGCATTTTCTCAATTAAGGTGTTCTCTTCCTAGATGACCCTAGCTTGTGTCAAGTTAACAAAAGTCAGCCATCACAGGGATATTAGGACAAAGGCCCCTTTTAATCCCTTCTTTATTCTTCTTTTTCTTGTCTTATATGAAGAGAACAGACCTGCCCTGCCACAGGACTGCCCCGCCCCCTTGATATGCTGCCATTCCATAATCTAAAACCAACAGGGAAATGGATAACCATGCACTGAAGCTCCTGAATACATAAATCAATATAAGCATTCTCTCTTTTTAAGTTGATTATCTTCAGTAAGTTGTTACAATGGAAATCTGGCTGACACAGAGATAGAATATTTGATGAGAAAGTCAATGATTTCAGAAATGTCAAACTGGATCTTCATACAAGGGCTTTAGGCTGTCAATGTCCCCTAGCGACCCAAATACCCACAGTCTCGGAGGTATATCCTACGAAATGTTGAGTTTTATGTTTATTTTGAATGCCTTTAGGAAAGGCATGCCCTTTTCTGCTAAGACGATGCAAATTACTCTATTTGTCTGTAAAGCCCACCAATCAGGATCAGAAAGTATATAGAGACTCCAGAACTACAGAACACAAGCTTCCAAGAAGTGAGGTACTTTTGCTACCAGTGGGCAGGTAAATTCTATGTATGCAGGCTGAAAAGTAAACAAGATCTGAGACATCATGAGTAAAGTAGCAGACAAAAGGGAGGATCTTCTCATTTTTCTGTTTGCAATTACACTTTTTCCTTTCTTGTCCCAAAGGTGCTCGCAGGACACCCCTGTTCAAACAATAGGCAGGTGTTAGAATGGGTTTATAATCCCATGATAAAGTCATGTCCTAGCCCATAGGGCCATTTATCGTATTTCATTTCTTTCATTTCAATAAGCATATACATTTGCATACTACATGGCCTTCATAGGTGTTTCTGTTCGTAATCATTCTTTAATTGAAAGAAGGAACATTGTAAGAGCATAAGATGAGAGAGGGCTAATTCTGGCAGAGACAGGAGATGACTTTCATGGAGGATATTCAGGATATGATCTTTTGTTTCATTTGTTTGTTTATTTTAGATGAAGTCTTGTGCTGTGGGATGGTCTGTATGTCAAGTGTGTTGCTGATTGGTCAATAAATAAAACACTGATTGGCCAGTGGCCAGGCAGGAAGTATAGGCGGGACAAGGAGGAGAATAAAGCTGGGAAGTGGAAGGCTGAGTCAGAGAGACACTGCCAGCTGCCACGATGACAAATAGCATGTGAAGATGCCGGTAAGCCATGAGCCACGTGGCAAGGTATAGATTTATAGAAATGGATTAATTTAAGCTGTAAGAACAGTTAGCAAGAAGCCTGCCACGGCCATACAGTTTGTAACCAATATAAGTCTCTGTGTTTACTTGGTTGGGTCTGAGCAGCTGTGGGACTGGCGGGTGACAAAGATTTGTCCTGACTGTGGGCCAGGCAGGAAAACTCTAGCTACAGTCTTGTCTTGAACTCTTGGGCTCATATGATCTTCCCTTCACAACATCCCAGGTAACTGGGGCAATTGGTAGATGCTACCTCACCCATTCTGGAAGGAGATCTTCATGGAGGAGACAGAATTTGAGAAGTAGGAGGTGTAGAAGAGCAATCTCTACTAGGGCAGTCATTCTTCAGTGTGATCCTTAGAGAAGCTCAGTCTCAATGGAGGAGTTGTTAGAAACAGAATCTTGCTCTCTGAGAATCACCTTCTTGGGATGTAGGACCCTGTTGTTTGTCTTTAACAATTTCTGTGGCTGATGCTGAAGCAGAGTAGAGCCGGAGAGCTTAAGAGTATAAATGAGTAAGTTCATGAGTGCAAACAACAGTACAATTAATAAACACTAGAATGACTATGCAAAATTTAGGAGACATGAGTCTGAGTTAGGTTGAAGTGGGGCAGGGCATAAGGAGGAGCAGAAGCAGACACAGGTATATAAAGAACACAGGTGTTCTCTCCCAGGCATAATCTGGAGCTTGGGAGTATAGGTGCAAACCCTGCAGTGTGCTGAGGTTGGAGTGACCCCAAAATAAGATATGTATAACCAAAGGCACATTATATTAAGGTTTTTTTTTTTAAACCAAAGCAAAGACTTAACACTCTCAACGTTTGTCTGCAGTAGTTTAAAAAAAAAAAAATGCTTCAAACAGTCCATCCGGAAATGTTAAGGGTATCAGTCAGAGAATTATGGTAATTGAAAGAGATATTTCAGAGCCAAATTGAAGAGGATGTAAAAGTCACATTAATCGTCCAGAAGGCAGCCTTTGTGTTGAATACGAGAACAAGACCTCAGCTATAAGCTTTTAGCGGAATTATATCTCTTCACACTCAGCCAAGCTTCTGACTTATATAATGAAGGACTGAGGCCCACCTCCAGGAAATGAATGTCTACAGCACTCCTGCCAAGGCCTTGTAAGATGGCAGCAAGCATCTCCTGGATGACAATTCGGACTTACTGAAATAATGTTGACAAATGGAGACATTTCAAATCTAAGGTCTGAAAACTCTAACCACTCTTCTCATTCATTCTGGGTTGTCTTTGTTTTTCTGCTTAAGCTGATTTAGCCTTTCCATGACCCATGAGAGCATCTCACCAACTCCCTGCCTTTCTACCCCTCTGATAGCAAAGACTGAGTGTTTTATAAACATCTTCCCATTCATCTTTGTTTGTGTTGTTCTTTGTTTGTTTGTTGTTCTTTTTGGTGGTGGCGGAGGGGACTTGGATCTGCGTTAACAGTATGTGACTCATTTAGGGTTTAGCTTTTACAGATCCCTTTATAGTATAAACAGCTTCTTGTTCCTTTAACTGCGCCCTGAGAAATTATCTAGCTACATCATTAGCGGCAAAAAGCAATAGCCGAGGTTGAAGAAACGACTTAAGAGTCACTTAAGAATGCTTGCTGCCCTTACAGAGAAATGAACCAGGGTTTGGTTCCTAGAACCCACATCGTAGCTCATAATTTTCTGCCCTTCCAGATCAAAAGGTCTGACATCCTCTTCTGCTCTCTGCAGGCACCAGACAAGCACGTGGTACATACACATACATGTAGAAAAACACCCATCCACATAAAATAAAAATAAATATCTCTTTGGAGGAAAAAAAATGAATCTTTAAAAAAAATAAAATAATAATGTTTTTAAAAATCAGGGGCAGATGGCTCTACACTGAACCAGGATAGCATCTGGAACATGAAGAGATAAAAGCTGTGCAGGGCTGGATTCATAGCTCATAATTTTAGTCCCTAGGAAACCTTGACTTCATCAGATCAGATGCAGACTTGACAAAAGCATCCATTCAGCAATGGTCACCATGCCCTTCTTCAGTAGGGACACAAATGTCTGCTTCAGGGAAGAGAGAGTAATCTCTTTTCTCACTGATAAGAGAACTATTCACATGCACTGCCATAGCATTCATTTAATTGGATGGCAGAAATCTTTTTGTGCAGAAATGAATGCAAGTCTTTTTCCTTTGTAGACTTGTAAAAGAAAGTTGATTTCCAGTACCAAAATATTTTAGTATGATTTCAGTCTCCTAAAAAATGAAATTTGGAAAAAAAATCATCTTTTAAAAACCTGCATAGAAACCATATTGCTATGTTAATCAGCATTTCTATTCACTTATCATTTTCTTTTTTCCTGAGTTGCCTTTTGATTGTACATAACTGTCTATACATCGTTCTCAACTGTGATGAATGTCAAGAGACTTTCTAAAAAATGGAACCAGGAAAAAAATAAATTACTGTATATTAAACTTTCATAGCACTAAACATTACAAATCATGAAGGTATTGACTATTTACATTCTGGTTAAGATGGCCCACTATTCCTTTTCTTGATGTTTAGAGCTTGTTAGAAACTTCTTATGCTCTTTACTGTCAAACTGCATAATAAAAAGTGACTTACAATGCTGTGTGTCTCTATGCTTCTATTGACTTTTAAGCTTCTGTTTTATGACAGACATAGAAGTTTAGTGGAATCTTGACTTAAGGTTAAGTTATGGATATAATTGAGAATGAGACTGGTCTTACGGGTCTCTGACTTTTGTAAGTTGAGTGATTGCTGAGGTTCTAAGCCACATTCATCATGGGTTTACTTGAAACAACAAAACCAGCATTCAAAACACATCTTTTTGTCTGTAATTTAGTCTTGAGATAGTACAAGAGCCACAGGGCTAATATATATATATATATATATATATATATATATATATATATATATATATATATATATATATATAGGCTTTGAGAAATGACTCAACAGTTAAGAATGCCAGTTGGTCTTCCAGAGGACATGGGTTCAATACCCAACACTCATATGAAACTGCACAACCATCTGCAACTCTGGTTCCAGGGCATCTGTTGTTCTGTTCTGGTTTCTGTGGGCACCAGGAAGTACCTAGCCATACACATAGACAAAATACCCTGTATTAGTCAGGATTTTCTAGAGGAGCAGAACTTATAGAATGAATATATATATATATTGGATTTATTAGAATGGCTTACAAACTGTGGTCCAGCTAATCCAACAATGGCTGCTTATGAACAGAAGGTCTAAGAATCTTTGGTGCCTTAGTATGTGCCAGAATCCCAAATAAGTAGGTTCTAATGACTGTGAAGAAATGGTCTTATTAGAGACAGGAAGAGCAAACAGTCAAAGAGAGAGAGAGAGAGAGGGACCTTCCCTCTTCCATATCCTTTATATAGGCAGCCAACAGAAGGTGTAGTGCAGATCTTCCCACCTCAAAGATATAGATAAGAAGTGGGTCTTTCCACTTAAAATGATTGAATTAAAAAAATCCCTCACAAGTGTGCCCAGTTATTTGAGTTTTAGTTCATTATAGATGTAATCAATTTGGCAATGATGAACAGCCATTATATGCCCATATACATAAAATAAATTGATAATTTTTTTAAAAAAAATCAGCTTATCCCTTTAGCATCTTCATATAAATGCCCAGTCACTGTACCTGGGTATGTCAGTCTGTGCTTTGCTATCCACATCTCTTAATGACATTACAATAAAAAAGTCAGCAACCAGCCCAGTTGGAGAGCAGCAACCACATCATATTCTGATTGGTTCCTACTCATTGGTAAATATAAACATTTTAATATGATTTTTGGTTTTCCTTTAACAGCTGAACTATCTCTCCAGCCTTCATTTTAATATGATTTTTATAATGTCTCATTAGTTTGCATTTCATCTAACATCTTACCAGCCTTGTGACAGTGAATTCAAATATGAACTAGTCGGTTTTGTATTAATATCTGAGGCAATTAATTTTATACACAGAGAATGTTTCCACAGTTTTAGAGATTTGGAGTCCAAGACTGGGTGGCCTCACTGGGTTGGACTTTTGTTAGTACGATGCATTGTGGTGGGAATATGTATAACAGCAACAGAGATATCTCCAACTGAAGCAGAAAGAGGAGGGAAAGATACGAGGCTATGACAATCCTTTTATTGGACATGCCCTCCCAATAACCTAAAGACCTCCCATGAAGCCCATCTGTCAACAGTCACAATTCCACTACCTTGACAACGAAGCTTCCTTACACACTGAGCTTTGGAAGATACCCAAATCCTTCACAAAAATGCCCCCCCTGGACATATGGGAAACTATGAGAGAGAAGGGGCATACAGGTGGGTAGATGGACTTATTGAGACGCTTGAAAAGGCTGCGTTGTTTGCATGCTAATGTCTAATTTATGTTTTTCTTCAACTCAACCTTTTCTCTACAAAATTTCCTCATTTTTCTGCTGGATTTTCTCGAAAAAAAAAATGGGGTGACCGAGTAATTTCTTTAATAATATTGAAGACATAGTAAGCTTTTAAAGTCAGTCCTGAGAATATTCATGACTAGGAAGAATTTTGTCTGCCAGACTGCTGGTATGTAGTAGATGGAATATGCAAGCCATATTTTCTTTACTGAGCCATACCCCTCCTCTTCCAAGGACTTATTTTAAAGGTATCATAGAATCATCTGAGGGACAAGATTCCATCACCACAGGAATGATTTTCAGCCAGGGATTCATGTGGCTGGCTTCACAGGGTGTGTGTGTGTGTGTGTGTGTGTGTGTGTGTGTTTACATACAGTTCTGTGTAAGAATACATATGCCTGTATGTTCATGTGTATGTGAAACTGAAAGAATAACCTTGGGTGTCATTCTTTAGGTACTGCCTAACTTTTTGTTTGTTTTGAGACACAATCTCTCACTGACCTGGAGCTCCTTGAGTAGGCTAGGCCTGCTGGCCAACAAGCCCTATTGATCCACTGATCTCTGTTTTCCCACCACTGACACTGTAAATGAATAATCTAATCCACCTTTTCTTACATGGGTTCTGGAGACTGAATTCAGGGCTTTATGCATGCAAGGTGAGCACATGACTGACTGAGCTATCTCTCCAGCCATGTTTGAACTGTTTGTAGGATTGTTTGTAGGATAATTTTGTACACCATTCAGGTTTGGAGCTCCTCTCTGGACCAGGGAATGTCTACCCATTAGCTGGTACTTCCCCTTACCCTGCATGACCCCACTTTCTTCACATTCACATTCCTTCAAATGTCTCCTGAAAGCATTCTATTAAAAATTCCCTTTGTCAGCCACCACTTTTTAAAAAAAACCAATGCATTTTTAAAAAGAAGAAGCTGAAGACATTTTTCTCTCTAAATATACAAGGCAAAAAAAATCCTGTACACAATTCTTAGACCTTTTCTCAAACAAAACTTGAGAGACACCAGTTTACTTTTGCTTGTCTGTAACTTATGCCCTCAGGAATCTAAATCATTGAGGTTTGGGGTTTCATTTCTGTCACAACACTTTGTTCTTTCTCTAAGACTTTCATGACTTAAATTTATGCTTTCCATAGTATTTCCGTACCTATAATTATCCTGTCTACAGAAAGATGGAAAGGAAAGTGTTAATACTTTGGGGGACCACCAATTAGTCACCTCAGGTGATAGAGAGAATAGCAGGATATTTATCGTTATTCCAGGTCTACCTTCTACCTGTCTTTACCTTGTTCTGAACTCCAGGACTCCAACCTTTGAGTACTATGTCAATAGGCTTCCCAGCCCCGTAGCATCCAGTTGGCCAGTGGAAGATATTTGCCAGGATATTTAATGGAGAATGAAATACTAATGTTATTAAACAACTACTGTCCTGCTGGCTCAATGCAGTTTGGCTCTGGGCCTCTTCCCAAAGCCACATTTCCCTCTGGGCAGCCTCTCTGCTGGCTCCTCTGGTCTATCTCCTCACTCCCTTGGTACTCCTGCTTCTGTTTTTTTAATCATCTAAAATATTTTTTTATTTTACTCTCAAATATACAAAGATTCATTATTGCTATTTACAGAGCATTCCTTTTTTCTTTTTTTCTTTATTAAGAAATTTTTTGTTCATTTTACATACCAACCACAGATGCTCTACTCATCCCTCCTGCTCTCCCTCAGCCTTCCCGCCCTCAACCCACTCCCCATCTCCTCCTCCAAAAAGGTTAGGTCTCCTATGGGGAGTCAGCAGAGCCTGGTACATTCACTTGAGGCAGGTCCAAGCTCCTCCCCCATGCATCAAGGCTGTGCAAGGTATCCCACCATAGGTAGTAGGCTCCAAAAAGCCAGGGGAACAGAATGGACGAGCTGAAACAGGGATGGAGTGGGAGAGCAAGGAAAGAGATATCTTGATAGAGGGAGACATTATGGGATAAGGGAGAAACCTGGTGCTAGGAAAGTTCCCAGGAATCCACAAGGATGACAGCAGTTTACACTACTAGCAATAGTGGAGAGGGTGCCTAAGCTGGCTTACTCAGGTAATCAGATTGGTGAAGACCCTAACTGTCAGCATAGAGCCTTCATCCAGTAACTGATGGAAGCAGATGGAGAGATCCACAGCCAAGCACCAAGCTGAGCTCCAGGAGTCCAGTTGAAGAGAAGGAAGAGAGATTCTATGAGCTAGGAGCATCAAGATCATGATGGGAAAATCTACAGAGATGACTGAACCAAGCTAGTGGGAACTCATGAACTTTAGATCAACAGCTGTGGAGCCTGCATGGAACTGGACTAGGCTCTCTGTATAAACAAGACAGTTATGTAGCTTGGTCTGTTTAAGGGGTTCCTGGCAGTGGGATCAGGATCTATCCCTGGTGCATGAGCTGGCAAATATCCTAAGTGAGGCAACCCAGACTTAGAAAGACAAACATGGTATATACTCATTCACAAGTGGATACTAGATGTAAAGCAGAGGATAACCAGACTACAACCCACAGCTCTAGAAAAGCTAGGAAACAAGGAGGACCCTAAGAGGGATGCATGGATCACCCTGGGAAAGGGAAATAGATGAGATCTCCTGAGGACAAGGAGGGGCAATAGAGGGTAGGGGATGGGGGATGGGCTCTCCTGCTTCTACTGCCTCTAGAGGACTCTACTACTACTACTCTATAATGTAATATTGCACTTAACTTGCCTATCTGGCTATAAATATTTCCATTGTTAAACTCTCTTCTGAGGGCCTTTGAGTCTCTTGTTTCCTACCTGAATTCTAGATGCAACAAAAATAGGATATCCTGAGTTAAGGAATGTCAAAACAGAAAATATTTCATACTTAACAAAAACGTAATCTGGTAAAAAAAAATTTGATAATTTCCACAGTATCTAACTACTTAGCTAACACCTGTCATTTATGTAGACTGATTCTTAGAATATAGTCATTTATTCATTCCTTTACTCATGCATTCCACTACTTATTGATCATCAACTAAGATTGGTGTTGGGTGAGCCAACATAAGCACGAATAATGAAGGTCTCCTGTGTGTTCTACTATATCATAAATTTCTCTCCCTGTACCATTTCCAGGTTACCTCTGACTAATGATTATAGATGAATGAAAATGCTAAAGAATAGAAGGAATACATTCTAGCCTCTGATTAGAAAGGAAGTACAAAAGCCCACGAACAATGAAGTGAAAGTGACTGATAAGACCAGTGCCCTTAAAATAAGCAACAGCCGTCCACTCTGCAGAAGGCTCAACAGGAAGGGTGATGAACCTTCCTCGTGGAAATGTCTGAACCTAGAAGATGCCTGGTGGGTAAGTAGACAGCTCCGATGCTATGCTGAAAATCGAGGTGAAAGAGTCTCCAGTGCTTGGGAAATTACTTCCCAAGCTGTCCTACCTAAGGGACACACCATTCAACAGTGACTAAAGTGTCAATTCAGTGAAAGTCAATCAGACACACTGCTTGGTAGTCTGAGTACTGAAAGAAAACAATTGTGGGGCTGAATTTTTCATTTTCAAGACAGTCACTGTGGAGAGAATATGAATTTTGCAGATGATTGCTTTTAGAATAATACTGATGTTTAATCTCTGAGTCATTTCTTCCCTGCTACAGACATCTGGAAACAAAATAAATGCTACAGAGCACAGAAGTTTTTTCGGACAGGCGCTTGATTTAAGATACTACTTAAAAAACATCTATAAACTTTATCTCACTGTGCTGCTGTATCACTGAAGCACACCAAAATACTTTTTCAAGAAAATGTATTGCTTAAATCAAAGAAATTGGGATAAAACTAGTCATGATAGTGAAGAAAATAAGCTGAGCATAGCACAAGTTAGAGACAGTGGTCTTCATCCTTAATTCCTACCACCCAATCTAGTTTCGGGCATTTTTATTTGTTATAAAGATTGTTAAATGACTATAAAAGAAGAGAAATAACTTGTAGATAGCAATCCTGTAGTTAGTTATAAGAGATCAGAGATGTTTAACATAGGTATGGACAAGTATAGCAAATACATCTATACAATAAAATGAACTTGAGGTCACACCATGTAGAGACATAAGACCCTCTAAAATGTAAGAGAGGTATTGTGGAGTAGTTTTTCTATGATGTGCTCACCCTTGTTATGCCCTCTATATGAATGCTGGAAACATGATGGGAAGGGATAGCATTATAGGCTCCAGGTATAAACTTATCCTCAAGAGAGATGTGGGAGACTGTGCTTCCCATCCTCATGTGCTCACACGGGGGACACAAAAGTCTAGTAGCCACGGAGCTGCCAGATCACAGGGTGGAGCCACTCCATCCTGAGGACTTGTCCCTGGTGCTGCTGCATCTTAGAGTGAGATATCCAAAAGAGGTTCCCTGTCTTTTCTCTCCCCATACCTGCTGCCATTCCAGTGTTGGACAAAGTTAGTTGCTTGATCTCTGTTAAATAAAGCAGGGTTGGGAAGTGACACAAATATCTAGTACGTGGCCTTTGACAATGTTTGGGGACTTGGTGTTACACATCTGAAATCCCCTTCCAGAACATGTGCCAGTGCTTGGTGTAAAATAGAAGTGTAAATGCTGGCAGGACATGTGTGCCATGCATCAGCGCATTTGAGATTTGGCAAAGAGTAACATCCCCTCCCCTTTCTAGCTATAAAAGTGTTACCACAGGAAAGGACCTCATTCAGTGGGGAGAAATTTTACCTGCAAATCTGACATGAGATAAGTTTGGGGAAGGTAAACATAGCAAATGTGATATACTCATTTCCTGATAAATCAATCACTTTTGTTTATTAATATATTCAAGCCAGGAAGTTTGGTTCTTTGTATATAATCATTAATAGTCAAGTGTAGTCCAGATGGAGTCTGTCTGTCCTGTAGTATGGGAAGAGTGTCACATTGTATGTCTTTAAGACCTCTTATTTCAACCATGACCCACTGTACTTACTCAACCTGGCTCTACCCACTCCAGCCCATGTCCCCGTGCATGGGTATGCATGCAGATAGAACCAGATGCACACAGACAATGCACAGGAGAAAAAAAATGAGAAGAGTAAAACATAGATTCTTCCTTTGGTGCTTCAAAGATGATTGAGTTTCCACTTTACTTCTGAGTCTGTTCTCTATCTCCCTATGTCTGGTGACTAGCCCCTGGTGATTGGGCATGGCTGGGGAGCACAGGGTCATCTCTTTTTCAGACTTCTCATTCCTAATGATCTACAGACTGTAAAGCTTGAGATCCATTACCCCCTCTCCAGTCGGACACAGCTCCTTTCCTGTATGCAAAACCTCCCTGTGCCTGGAACTACATTCTAAAGGCTCCAATTTTTAAATAAAACAAAACAAAAACCAAGGTTTAGATTTATAACTGCCTATGCTTTCTTCTAGTCTAACATTCGTGCAGCAAAAAATTTCAAAGCCTGGTTTCTGCCTTGAAACAGAGCAAAGGAAAAGGCAGAGTAGATGAAATGCATTCCCTCTTATTGTGCAATACACAATTGAACTGCTTAGGGTAAAATTCCACCAGGGTATTTAAATGGGTATCTGAGATACAGAAGTCAACTAAAGCACAGGCCTATGGAAAATGCCTTTTAGAAATTGTTAATTAATTGTCAGCTTTGGAAAAAATAACTTTGACTCTATATTTTTACTTGCCACACCTGACATTCTAAAAGATGTTAAGGTCATGGGATGGCAGTTAGTATGATGCATGAAAGTGTATCCATGTGTGTTTCCTTATGAGCTTCACTTTGCAGTATTATTTCTCTTCCAGAAGCTTAGCTGCTTGCAGAAATAAATTTAGAACTCAGGTGGGATGTCTGTTAAATAAAAGCTCAAAGGCCTGGCAAACAATCTTTTCTAATTTTGGAATATGCCTCTACCTAACAGGCATAATTCACCATAATGTTATACTGAGATTAACCCAACCTGTGCACACACAACTTTTTACATATTCTGTCTGTCAAATGTTTTATTTTAAATACTATTAGGGCTCAGAAAAGCATATCTTGAAGAGTGGAGCTTTGGCATGCCGAGTATAGAAATAATTTCAGAGCTGACTTCCTTTAAGTTTTCCATGTTTTAGCCTTAAGTTCATGAAGGGACTCTTTCTAAAACAGCCCCCTCTGGTTAATTCAATGTGGGGGTTCCTCTTTGTCTTCCCAGTCAGTTAGCTGTCAGTCCAAGAGGACAAAGGGGCAGTAGCAATGACAGAGATCCTTTATGGCCCGTGAACATGACTGAGACAGTCCTCTGGGAGACAGACTTCGGTGAACCAGTTCAACTTTATTCCAGAGTATAAGGAATATATAGGATTGGGGAGCCTGGGGACAAACCCTAATTTGCATTAAGTAGCATGTTCCTATCATAAGGCTTTGTATGTGGCAGCAGGGTCCTATAGCAAAGCTCCTAGCACAAGTATTAGTTATCATAGGTGCAGCCTGGGAGGCTTCTAGCATTGATAAGAACCAAGGGCCAACATAGGGATAAATCAGGCATCCAGACTTAGAGACAGCTTTCAGATAAGGTCAGTCCTCCTGGCTCAGGGACATTCTCCTGATAAGGGCAGGTAGATAGCAGGAAGCTTTGCTGGAGAGGGAGGGAGTCCCACGACGTCAAGCTTTGGAAAAAGCTTCCAGGCTGTGATAGACTGCAACCTCTGACCAGGCGGCAAGGCCTCCCAACACACAGCTTCCCACTTTCTTTTCTATGGGTGCTGAAGCCTCAGCTATCTGCCCTTCCTTTAAGTTCTATGTTATAGGACGTCTTTGCATGTTAAATTTGCTATGCCTTTCTCTGACCAACTCATCTTTTGTTAAGTAGGTGTCAACCAAGATTTCTTACCATTGGCAGGCTCCATTTTCTTCCTCTATT
This sequence comes from Peromyscus eremicus, assembly GCF_949786415.1. Classification (NCBI taxonomy): domain Eukaryota; kingdom Metazoa; phylum Chordata; class Mammalia; order Rodentia; family Cricetidae; genus Peromyscus; species Peromyscus eremicus. The sequence goes on from NC_081428.1 coordinate 13,039,021, forward strand.
ATTCAAAGCAAGTTTCTTTCTAAGAAATATCTGGAATTTATTTTTCTAGTGAATAAGCAGTTCAGAAGCAATCTATGTTTTGTTTTGTTTTTCAAGAACAGGGTTTCTCTGTGTGGCCCTGGCTTTCTTGGAACTCACTGTGTAGACCAGCCTCAAACTCCCAGAGATTTACTTGCTCCTGCCTCCTGAGTACTAGGATTAAAGGCATGTACCACCACCACCCAGCTCAGAAGCAATTTTTAAAAGTATTATATAAAATTATTTTTTAATAAAGTATAATATTTTTTTCTTTAAAAAATATCCCAGGTTTCTTTGTTTTTTAAAAAAAAAGCAGTAAATGAGTGGGTAGGTGCACTTGACATGAGGAAAAGTAGATGGTCATCAAAATCCATAGATACATCCCTAAACTATACAACATGAGCTTGTGTGAGACACTTTTTTCCAAAATTATGAACATCTTTTGCTTCATAAGTAATGGGGTCCAGAGTATATTGTAACCCAATCAATCAGATACCTGTTTCCAAGAACAGTTACACATATGTTATGTTTATGCATATTTGCCAAAAGTTCCAGTGATGCTTTGAAACTCACTGCAGTATAAAAGTAATTAGCACTGCTTTCAAGTACATCAAGTGCCCAGCAATAGTCCAAAATCATGAGACATCACTACATTCCCAACTGAGGCCAACATCTGTTATAGATATGTATTTTCTGGTGAATGTTAAGAATTCAGAGGCTAACAGCTCCAAAGAGGCTAGCTAACAGGGAAAGACCCTATGAGGGACACATGGATGACCCAGAAAAGGAGAAGTGGATAAGATCTACATGAGCTGACTGGGTGTGGAGGGGTGGCAGAGGGCAAGGAGTGGGGAATGAGAACATAGGGAAATGGGAGGGTCGAGCTGGAACAGGGACAGAGTGGGAGGGCAGGGAGGGAGATACCATGATAGATGAGGACATCATGGGAAAAGGAAAAGGCAGGGTGCTGGGGAGGCTCTCAGGAACCCACAAGGATGACACCACCTTGGACTTCTGGCAGTGGTCCAGAGGATGCCTGGACTGGTCTACTTTGGTGACCAGTCTAGCAAATACCCTATCATCATAGAGCCTTTGTCCAGTGACTGATGGAGGCAGATGCAGAGATCCACGGCCAGGAACCAGGCTGAACTCTGGGAATCCAATTGATGTGAGAGAGGAGGGATTCTGCAGGCGGGGAACGTTGAGATCATGATGAGAAGAAGTGCAGAGATGACCGGCTACACTATTGGAGGCCCATGAACTGTAGACTAGTGGCTGTGAAGCCCCCAGGGGACTAGACTAGGCCCTCTGGATATGGAAGACAGTGGTTTGGCTCTAACTGTTTGGGGAACACCCAGGCAGGGGGATCGGGATCCATCCCTGGTCCATGGGCAGGCTTTTGAGAATCCGGTGCCTGTGATTTGGCGCTTTGTGAAGTCTTGATACAGTGGGAAGGGGCTTAGACCTGCCTAGGCTCAGTGTGCCAGACTCTGCTGACTCCCCATGGGAGACCTTGATTTGGGAGATGTGGGGATGTGGGGTGGCTTGGGAGGAAGAGCTGGGAGATGGGAGGAGGGAGGAGATTGGTATCTGTAGGTGGTATGTAGATTGAGTAGAAAATTTCTTAATAAAGAAAAAAATTTCAGTTAAAAAAAAAAAGAATTCAGAGGTTAATCTGAAAGGACCTGTGCTTCATTTCTCTTCTGTTTATTGTGAACTGTATTTGAACTCTTTTTTAAATTTTATTATTATTGTGTCTGATGGAGTAATCACAGGTGTCATAAATTGTGTCTAGGTGAAGGTAAGAGGACAGCCTGGTGTGTTGGCTCTTTCCTTCCACCCTTACAGGGGCTCCCAGGACTAAATTCAGGTCATCAGACATGTGCAGAAAGTTCCTTTACTCACTGATTCACCTAGTGAGCCCTGTATTCAAACACTTTGTGAGTCTTTACATTGGTTTAGCTCAAAGTAATTGTATTTTATGGAGGATGAAAGCTGTGTGAGGATCCTTTTTAATTATTTTATTTTGTTAGTAGATATGGTCTCATTGTGAGTAAAGAGCTTTTGTAGGTGAGCAGGGCCTTAGATATATAATCTTTCTTGGCTCTGTAAACTTTATAAACAACTTCTGAAATAGTTTCTCAGTCTATTATAAACAAAACTGTTTCACAACATAACTTACAAATGCTGGATGCCTTCTTTCAGAGCCTGAGCTTGGCTGGGATGACTGCTTTGGAAAATACTGTAATCTTTTAGTACCTTAGAATTATATCCATCTTACTACCCCTCTCCTCCAGAGTCCCTCCTGTAGCTTAAGTTTTCCTGCCTGGCCCACAGTCAGGATATATCTCTTTCACCTGCCAGTCCCACAGCCTCTCAGACCCGACCAAGTAAACACAGAGACTTATGTTGCTTTCAAACTGTATGGCCGTGGCAGGCATCTTGCTAACTGTTCTTATAGCTTAAATTAATCCATTTCCTTTAATCTATACCTTGCCACATGGCTCGTGGCTTACCGGCATCTTCACAAGCTGTTTCTCATCGTGGCGGCTGGCAGTGTCTCTCTGACTCAGCCTTCCACTTCCCAGCTTTATTCTCCTCCTTGCCCCGCCTATACTTCCTGCCTAGCCAACGGCCAATCAGTGTTTTATTGATTAATTAGCAACACATTTGCCATACATCCCACAGCACCCTCCTACCTAATACTGATCCAGAAAATAATCCAGTCCTGTGATTGCATCAGCTATGACTGGGCTGGTGGCAATCCCATCTTGTGGTTAAATATTTTTTACATTATCTCAGATCACTTAATTATACTTATTCGTCTGTGCTGGGAGACAATAAGCCAGGTTGATGTTAGGTTGGCAGAAGACTCTTTGTGAGTAATCCATTTTCCATGATGGAACAAACCTTTCAACTCAAACACTGTGCTACTCTGAAGCACTAATGTTATCAGCAGAGCAGGCTGGGATTGGAAACAAGACCACACAGACAATGCTCCTCCTCTGAGCTGACACTCCTGCATGTGAGTCTCCTTCTGATCTGGCCATGCACCTGACATTCAAATTAGCTTCTCTCAACCAGCTTGTATTCCTAGTGTCCATATGTTTACCCCTAAAGCATTCCTTCCATCCTTTTTGTACATTCCTCTCTCCAGATGTCTCTACTGTGCTCTTAACCTTAGCATTTGCCTTTGGAATTCAGTGTATCAACTAAACATTTCAGTGTTGTGATCATTACCAGTTCTATGAGAAGGAAGGACACAAAGGTTAGAAAACTAGTTTAGCTGTGGCATTCTGCTGGAAGAACTATCACCTGCCCTTTGTTGGCTAACTCAAAGGACATGGTCAACTGGGGAGCATTCCAATCCTGGAGGAGGGCACATCCTCAAGGAGTTGGCTGGGACTTTTAGGTTGCTGTTATCTGTGCCTGCTTTTTATCTCTGTGATCCTTTTCAAGAGAATGAACATTTTCCAAAGTCATACATAGAAAGCTCGGGCAAAGGAGAGGTTTTATAGCATTATTCAGTAACTTCAAGAGACTGTTCACATGGCTGCCTGCATGGGGCAAGCAAGAAAGAGACAAATCCGCCTGTGTGAATTCTTTAAAGAGTGGCTGGATTGGGTGGGTCTCAGATCATCCAGTTAGTTGTTATAGCAGCTTGGCTTGGCTTTGGCTCTGGAATCATTGCTAAAAGACATTCCCTAGGAAACTTTGACATCCTCTTCTTTCAAGTGATGTTGGGTTCAATACTGACCAACATTGCTCCATAGCATACTCTTCTAAAAGGGCTCCAAGATCCTTGCTTCTTCCAGCATACTCTATTAGCCACCCCTTATTGCCAAAGCACTCCGTGCTTCAAATACTTAGATGCTACTCAAGCTTGCTCATCATAAATTCATTACAGGAGGTATCATGGCAAGTAAATCAATTTATTTCAACTCCTCATTTATCTGTGAAAGTACTCTAATGTCTGTCCCTGCCTATATTCTATAAGGGTACTTGTACATTATGTCATTTTTGATCTGATATTTAAGAAAATCATCAGAGTGTAGAGTTTTCCTGAAAATGACCCAAACCACTTGAAGGAGAAACAGTAGCCAAGAGCATGTGGGTGGAAATGGCAAAGATATTACTGGTTTGCAGAAATAGCGAGACCATCTGCTATGTCAACAACATTTCTGCCATAGTCAAAACCAGCTAGTGAGAAGAATGGCCCTGTGGGAGGGCAGGCATTGAGATATGAGAAGATGGCCCTCCAGCAGGCAGGAAGAGCAGGTTTCAGAAGGGGTTTGACAGCAGGGGGAAGAGCCAACTGGGAGGTGCAGGCCATAACGAAGTCTGTGTTTGCAAACAAAGCAAAGATCCTGTCACTGCTGAATGTTGTTTAATCCTGGGTGTATTCCAAGGATGCACCCATCATACATGAGCCCAAGCTATTCACTGGAACTCTGGATCACACCTTCGCCAGAGATACTATGGGAGTACCTGTGAATTTGTCTTCCCTTCCCCCATAGTTGTTTTGGAAAAGAATTTGGAAGTAGTAAAAGGAAAATGGGTATGGTTGGGCTGGGCGAACATATTGAAAATACTCAAGAGAGTATATAATAATATACATGAAGAAGCATTCAAATGGCATACCAGGGCAATTGAGAGTGTTTTCCCAAGGAAACATCCCCCTAAGCTATGTTTACTCAGAAAACAAGTCATTCCTACCCTTCATTATTTCTTTCTAGCCCCAAATCGTTTACCAACAGCTCATGATTCCCATTAATCTAATTGCCTCATAAAGAATGTCATTATCATTTTAAGACAGACAGAAGGCAATTTTCTAGGAAGTTTAACAAAGACATGCATTGGACCAAATATGGCATTGAGGTCTGATAAAGTAGAAAAAAAATGATTCAACTCTATGTCATATCAACCTTGCAGAATCTTGGCGTGAGGATTGTCTTGCCATTTATGAATCTAGGCTTTGATATTATAAAAGAATTAGCCTTGGGCCTTTTATAAACTTTCAATAAAATAATAATAAGGAATAGTATAACCATAATATTGTGGGCTACATAGATATATAGATTATACAGATATAAATTATATAAATACAATAGACATAGGTATATAATTATAAATATAGATGTTAGATAGATGATAGATGGATGATAGATAGACGGACAGACAGATAGATAGATAGATAGATAGATAGATAGATAGATAGATAGATAGATAGACAAATAGATAATAGAGTCTTTGTGAGTCTGTATTTATAAATGATCCTTCTGGCCCTGAATGCAACGAATGACCAGTAAATATTGCTTTGTTTTATCATATTATGGCAAGGATATTTTAAGAAGCAAGTGATAGCCTCCATTTTACTACATCTTAGACAGTCTCTTAAAGAATAAAAAAAAAGTGGCATTGTCTGTATAAAGACACAATGGTCTTTATTTGACATTATTTGGGTATGCAATCTCAAACTATTATAATAAGGAGTCCCTACAACCATTCCCTTGGATAATCCCTAGGGCTTTCCCTATGACTCTGTAGTCCAAAGGTGAATCTGTATTTTAGAGAGATCTTTTGACATGACAGTTAATAAATATCCTATTTCCTTCTTAGCTATATTTGCCCCTAACCAAGCATTCCTAACCACCATTTGCAAGGTGACCATCAAGCTTTAATGCTGGTTCTCCAAGCTGAGGATATTTATGTACTTAGAAAAGCAACTCCTCAGTTCATTAAGTCAGGTTATAAATCTTTCTCTGGGAATAGTGGTTTTGCCAACCTCAAGTTTCTGCAGTACGCTGTGTTAACTAGGCTACATGACGAGTTTAGCCTGCAGGTAGACTGTTACTGAGACATGGACTAGTGGATAGAACATTAAGATAATCTACTCTCCCATCATGCCCTGAGGTCCAAGGCAACCTTGAGCAAGTCATTTTGCAGTCCCTTTGCAGGGTCCCTCTCTGCAGTGATGGGGGAGAAAAAGAAACATCTTTTTTTCTTTGCCATGATTTTTTTAAATATTGCCTCAATTTTTTCCTATTTCACACATCCATTTTATTGTTTCTTGGTTTAATATGCCTTCAGATGTGACTATTCTCATTCCTGGATAAGTATGTAATTATGTCAGTGAGATGGAGAGGATTTTTTCCTTGAACTGGAAATTGGATTAGAATCATTAGGCCCCTGTAAAGGCTCTGATTCTCCTTCATGTCTCCTTCTTCACTGAAAGTTTATCTACCATGAACTATATTTTCTTAATTGTCCTCTTTTTTTCCCCACATATCTTCCATAGCCTTGTTGGATTAAAAAAAATACATTCCACAGTATGTGTGTGCATGCATGTACATATATATATATATATATATATATATATATATATATATATATATGTACACACATATATTCCAAGTTTCTAAACAAAGAAAAAGCTATGTGTTAATGAGTTCTGGCTGTCAGAAAGGATTCATTCACCCAGCAAACATGTAATCAAGAAGGAAGTTGAAGGTCTGCCACGCAGAAACAGAACAAAGCTAGGAATGAGTCTCAAGACAGTAAATTTGGACCTGACATCAGTGTTTTTCTCCCTTCGTAGACTTGCTCAGCTGTGAGCAATGCAGGATGTGAGACAGCTTGGAGCTAGCAGAAGAAGGTCATACTGAAAAGGACAGGAGTTTGGACTGTAGCAGCTGTTTGCAAAGCCAGCAACACAGGCTGGTCCAGCAGGATCACTGCCTTGTTCAGTGGCTGTCAGAAGGAGACTCATAGGAGGTGAGGGTGGTGGGTCCTGATCAGTTATTTAAAGAAAGCCTGCCAAGGGAGCACCAAGGCTCAGCTTTCAAAGTGTCAGAATCTTATCCGGTCCCTGAACTTGCTAGGCAGTCTCTACAGAGCCACCACTACCCACTCTCAATAAGGGAGTTTGCCTAGTAATGAGTTTAGGATTTGACTCAATGTGTTGGGACTGTAAGCAGACTACATAGAAAGAGATGGATGGCCTTTGCATCTAGTAGATGGCCTGGCACCCATAATCAAGCCATCTTACTTTCCTGCAGGATATAAACCTCATAGAATTCCAACATCAGAAAGGTAATTCTGACACTATGACCAAGTGCAGAAAAGAAGTCTACTTCATAATTCTGTCTAAGTGAGGAGGGTTATACTACTACCCACAAAACTTCAATGCACTCCCTCTTAGGCAAAGAAAGTGACTGCTGTGTCTGTAGTACTCTGTCCTCTTGGTAGATAAGGTCATAAACTGTGCTCACTCTCTGACAGTATCCATAGTGAAGGTGCACCTCTGCACACATCTGCCACATCACTCAACAAGATCTTTCTAACACTCTTTTACCAAAACATGCTGAAATTTCCTTGGGTGTACAGTCTCCCTTCCAAGCTATTAGATTGCTGACGAGTTCCTTAGGTTTGTTCCTATGGCCTTGGAGAGCCTTGGCATAGAACTGGAGTCAAGACAGAGGGCAAATTCTAAGGGATAGGCAAATGTTTAGAGACTGGATAACTTAATGGTTGCAATAAGTCAGAAGTCCAGAAGCAACCAAGTCTTCTCCTTGAGCCCTGGAATGCAGGACTATTTTTCATCATGACTTAATTCCACATCACACCAGAAGGCAGTAAATAGAGGTAATTTCAAAGTTCTGGTTGTAAGAGAGTTGAAGGCCAGGAAGATGCTCAGGCTTGCAGTGGGGAATTAGAGAGAGGTTACAAAAGGGAATGACGCAGCAATCAGTGAGATAGGTTGACCTGCTTTATAATACTGAAAGCTCTGGAATATGGAAAACCAAGCTCTTTATTGTGAAAAGTAGGCCTGTCAGTCCCACATAGTTTCCACATGAAAGAGCTTTAATAATAGTAACAGCAACAATAACAATAACACAATTGCTAGGCTCCAGGAAAACCTTTGAAAATTCTCGCTATGAGGTCATGTCTACCATATACCTTTTAATTAGTGTATTACCTCTCTCCTTTTTCTCTCTCATATACAAATATCAACATATCTTAATTCTGTTCTATCTTTTAAGCTTTTATACTTATTCTGAAGTTTAGATGTTCTTTGCCTAAGCAATGGATTTCAACTTTGGCTGCATAATAAAATGCCACCCCACCAGGAACACTGAAAACAAAATTTCAAGGGGTTGGTCCCTTTAAAATTAAAAGCCCAGACCCCTCGGCCTTGTCTCTTTTGGTCTTAGCCATCTTAGATCAAACTTGGGTTATAATCTGAGAGTTCTAGGAAGGGGTCAGTCAAATCCGCTTTGACCCTAAAGAGTAATAGAGCGTAGAAAAACCCAGCTGCCCAGAGCAGGAATAACACTTAAAATGTTTCAGAATTGAATGGCCTGAGCTGTCAGAGCAGGTGATGGGAGCTGTGCTGGAAGGGATGAGAATCGGACAGACCTTCCACATATGCCAGAATCCAGATCCTAACTGCTGGGCCTGTGTAGACACCCAAGATCCAAGAAAGAAAAAAAGAGGTCAAAGAAGCCAGAAAAATAAAACATTGTTAGAGGACCAGACGCCTAAATACCTTGCTGATATTACAACTGTATATTTGCTATTTACAGACACATTGTATGTTCGACAAATGTCTAAATGAGTGAACAAACTTTGCTAATGCAGAAAGCCTTTTACAATTCCCCCAGCCTTTCAAAGGTGTTTTCCCTTTTATACTATAGTTTCAAATTCATGTCTGTTATTATGGTTTCATCCTTTGCATTTTCATTATTGATTACAGTCTATACAGGCATGGTGGCAAGTATGATAAGGAAAAATAATATGAGACTTCTAAGTGCCATAGTTTATGTGAGACTCTAAGTTCGACCCTTGTGCTATTTTATATCATGGTACCACTGAGCAGTATGGAAACAACACTCCAAGAACTCTAGAATGGTGACATCTTAGGTCTTGCGGATGACTGCAATGAGTATTTGGGTGCATGCAGGACTTCCCTTTATCCTTTTTTCTTGTCAATAGCTCCCTAGTAATAAGTACAAGAGATGGAAATATATCTTCTATATCAAGCTGTGAGTTACCTGATGTATAACCCTACAGTAGACTCCTTTTGGTCCAGTTCCTCAAAATTATAGTAGAAGCTACAGCCAAAACATTCAATTGTCCTAAGCAGAATACAATTTGTTCACATTTCATCTAAATCCAGGACCTCAGACACATTAAACGAGTATTGTACCACTGAGCTACATCCCCAGTCCCATGTTATTTTTTGAGTCCATCTCTTGGTGGTTGAACAAACCACTGGCAGATGATAAAGTAGTAAGAGATGCATTTTATTCCACAGATGACAAGTACAGTGGGCGGCCTCAGCATCTTGAAATTCTTAAAAGTGGCTTATTGATTTCAGAGAGAATTGTGTCTTAATTTAAAAGAATCTAGGACAATACATCTTCTTTACATTTTAAAATACATGACCAATATGCTTGATTCTATTTAGGTTTTATATATACCCCCTACAATTAAATATAAATGCATTTTAATTGGTCGTGAAGAATTCATAATAATCACATGAGTCACAAATGATGGTGCATGCCTATAATCCTAGATCTATAGTCCTTATATGAGAAAAACAGATACAAGGATTGTGTACTGAGGACAGCTTGGGTTATGGTGCAAGTTCAAGGCCTGCTTGGGCTATACCATGAGATCTTGTCTTAATAGTAATATAATTAATAATAATTTTTTCTAGTAAACTATCTACTGGATGATGCTTCAGAGGCACATAGTGTCAGAAGGAAGGGTGTCCTTTGGCTGTGAACCTTACTTTAAGGATTACTTTCTTGGGATTTCTCCAAGTGGTGCTTCCACAACTTTCTTGAACTTCTGTACATTGTACATTGTACCATATGTATCCCACTATGTTAACTCTAATTTAGCTATGGGCTTTCTACTCTCTTATTTTAAACTGATTTTTTTTCTTTTTGCTACAGTGGCATTAATGATTTTCACTGTTAGTTAATATTTAATGCTATTCTGAGGGCATAAATATTGGCCTCTCCTGTTAATGACTAAGATAAATTATTCAGTTTTCTACTGTACAGTATAAAGGCATTTTCATGCTGGTGTCAAGAAACAGATTGAGTGACCATAAGTTTATCATGTCACTACATGGCATTACAGTATGCAGCTGTTATTATCCAGGGACTTAATTTGATGGTCAGTATTCTTTATAATAAATGTCTGCACAATGTTGGAGTCTACTCCAGGTATTTGAATACCCATGGGGAACTTAACATTCTATTATTGTCAATCTTCTGAAAATAAGCTTTGAGTTTAAACTCTTTTAATGTATCCTATCTCTGGTATCTCTTTGTTTCTGATTTATAAGAATACCTGTTTCTATATGAAATGACTACATGAATTTGAAACTGGAATAACTTTTGTGCAGAAAAATATGCTGGGAATCCACTGAATGTATGTTGCTATGAGTGAAAGGCCTAGATAGCACTATATTAAGTGAGAATGAAAAAACGAAAATTCTAACTTGCGGAGGGGAGAACGAGATCTCAGCAGAAGGAAAGTATTTGAATACAGAAGATGGAGAAGAAACTCACAGATTCTTACTCAGTCCTGTTGATGTGCTCCAGACTGAGGGCTCACAGGGTGCTGCTCATGATAATGACAATTAGGCTTATGAGACGAGGCCATTAATTCAGAGATCTCCAGTTGTAAGCAAGGCATCCAGCCAAAAGCAGTAACACAAAAAATATGGGAATGGATTTGAAAGAGGCATCAAAGGTAGACCGTCCAAGCCACCTCAGAGACATCAGGTTAGTACTGCATTTCATACCCCACACCGAAATAGTCACGCCAGAAGACGTTATAGATAAGATTGCTAAAAGTGCACTTATCCTGCACTCCCCTTTCCATTCGCCTTTGTGGAGTAGGTCTTCAGGAATAGCAACCGGAAAAACATCTCCAGATCCCCTTGCTCTGGCTGGAGACTATGTTAAATATGAGCATGAGAGTTAAGTTAGAAATGGAAGTGATAGTCACAGAATGGTGTGGTCCCAGGGCTTGAGACTTATGTGTGCTTAGTAAATCATGTCAGCTCTAGAGTGTATTTGCACTCCACTAAATGTGTCCAAATGTAAATTAGCCTTCAATAAAATTAAAGCAGGCTCAAGAGAAACCAGATTTAAGAAGATAAAGTTTCATTAAAAAAAAAAAATGAATACTAAAGCCAAGTGCAATGCCACTGTGGCTCATCACTCTCAGGTACATCAGCTCATCATTCGCCAAACCAGCGCTGGTGATCTGCCACCTTTTCGAAGATTTTAGTTCCCGATTTGGCCATTTTATTTTTCATAATGAACATTTTATTTTTTTAAAATTAAGAAAAATTTTTTATACATTTTACATACCAAAGATCCCCCTCTTCCCTTCTCCTGTTCCCTCTAGCCTCCCCCCCCCAACTCACCCCCGACTCCTCCCCACAAGAAGGTAAGGCCTTCCATGGGTAGGCACATCCAGTAGAGGCAGGTCAAGGCTGTGCGAGGTGTCCCATCATAGGTAATTGGCTCCAAAAAGCCAGCTCATGCACCAGGGATGGATTTTGATCCCTACCGCCAAAGGGGGCCCTTAAGCAGATCAAGCTACACAACTGTCTCGCTATGCAGAGGGCCTAGTCTAGTCCCATGCAAGCTTCACAGCTGTTGATCTAAATTTCACTTTTTTTCTCTCTAAGAACATTATCTTTGTAGCACTTTTGCGTCTCAGTGCCTGATTCTTCCTCTTAGTTCAGCTATCTACTCTCATGTTATTCATAAGTGACGCATGCCAACTCAGTCTTCTTGGCTTTTACATTTACTAGTGTGCCGATATCCCACTCCCACCACTCTTTGCAAATCATTTCTGGCCTCAAGCACTCACTTTCAATGATGGTACAGGTATCATATCCAACCCTTACCACTCTCTGTATGATAGCAGAAAAATGTCTAGATGTCGCTGCCCTGGATCTATCATTACTAATAACAGCAACAACCCTTGAGTCACATTCTCGTTTCAGCAACAAGGCTTTCCTTCTCCAATCACACCTCCCATTAGCCCAGCCTCCTTCTTCTGGTTATCTCTGAGTCAAGAAATCTGTGAACTCCTTTGAACTACGTGCTAACGAACCTTTAAAAATGAGCATTTGCTGAACAAATGAATGCACTGGTGTGTTTTCTTATCACCTTTCCCCTGAAACTTTTTCTCAAACGCATATGATTAGGGTTTGGATATTGATGTTTCAAAGGAAAAGTAACTTTCCTGAAACCCTAAAATAAGCTCGTCTCTGTGACGATTGGTTTCGATTGGTTGCCAATTTGACAGGCTCTAGGTTACCCTAGGGATTGAGAAGATGCACAGGATGTAAGAGTGCTTGCTGTGAAACACAGTGAACTGGATTTGGAGTCACAGGACTTATATAAAACAGCAGAATGGGGACAGCACACTCTTGTAACCCCAGGACTGTGTGGAGGCTCAGTAAGAGGATTGCTTGGGCTTGCTAGCTAGAAATCTAGAGGCCCATAGCAACCACTCAGTCTGCTTCTTTCTCACGCTCTTCATCATGGTTGTCAAGTAACATGGGAACTTGGTTTGGGGCAATCTATTATCCTTTCAGATGATGTTCATCACAGTTCACAATGAAAGTGTTCATATGATGTAAATGATGTGAAACAAGTAGACAGCTCTGGGCAGGGCCGCCGACTCTCTAAAGATTAAACGGAAGACAGTATTATTTTACCTGCAAAATCTGCTAAATGTGAACATAGAAAAATAATCTATAAAAAAAAATGTTAAATCTGGGGCTGGAGAGATGGCTCAGCCATTAAAGGCTAGGTCACAACCAAAATGTTAAATTTGCTCAGGTTTCTAATGTCACTTACCTACTCAGGTTTCTAATGTCACTTACCTTCTGTCTTCAAACCTGTCTAATTACCTCTCTTCTAAAGATTTATGTGTGCCTCTTCAAACTCTCCACTTGCATAAATCCTGAGAAACCATGGTGTTGCTTATTAACTTTACAAGACTATCTGGCTTCACCATGATAGGCACTCACCTGCCAAGATCAACAAGCCCTGCCTTTTGCTTCCTTATTGACTTAAGGATATTCTTTCACATACCAATTAAAATTCTCTATAACTTCTCAATTACTGAGCTTAGAGGCCAGGCCTGGCTATGCTTCAAAAATGTTGTATAGTGTTACTGTGTATCACTTTCATCACGATAGGATTCCTTTTCAAATTTTATGAGAATTCATGTCTCAGAGCTAAACCTACATGTGTATAGCTTCGGTGACAGATCTTCATTATCAACTAGAAAGAATGTGGAGTCATCAAGTAGGCAAACTTCTGGACTTATCTGTGAGGCATTTACCACAAGGTTTAACTGAGGTAGGAAAACCCACCCTGAGTGTGGGTGACGCCATCCCATGGGTTGCCCTAGACTGAATAAAAATAAATCAGCTGAAAAAAAATTAAAAAATAAATCAGCTGAAATACCATATATGATCAACCATCTCACTCTTCTTCTTCTACTCCTTCTTTTTCTTCTATTTCTTCCCCACCATGATGGACTCTACCCCAAAACTCTGAGCCAAATAAAACTTTTCATATGTTGCTTTTGTTAAGTATTTTGTCCTAACAATGAAGAATGTAACTAATTCAGAAAATTGATAGCAAGAGTGGGCCCACTTCCATGATGGTTCTAACCATGTGATTCCTAAGTCTTTGGAGCTACTTTGAAGAATAAATGTGAAAGAGCTTGGGGTTGTCTTGTGTGAAGCTTTTCCAGGGAAGATGTAAACAATTGTCTATTTATTCCAGACTGGGCATTGACAACAGACCAAAGAGATGATTCCACTGAAGTATATTGTGCTGAATCCATGAGCTTATTAGAATTACTTAACAAGAGTATGGGTGACAGGTTACTTATCACACAACTGACTCAGAAGCAGAGCATTACCAAAAAGCCCAGCCAGTATGGGTGATAACTCATGAAAGCTGCTTCCTTGGATCTCCCTGCACAACTTGCAGGCAGCTTGACAGGTAAGTCAGTCTCTTTGCTTCTTCCCAGCAGTCAAAACTGCTTGTATAACCTTGGGAATGGGGACTTGTAAATCTTGTATGTCTTAGCATCTTTTAAGTTTCATTCAGTTCATGAGTCTTATAGATACTCCTACCAAAATGGAATGCTTTGATTTGGAGCATTCAGTATTAACAAGCCTCCCTGTGGGATAGTATGTTTAAATTTGAAGAAAATGGCAACACACACACACACACACAGAGAGAGAGAGAGAGAGAGAGAGAGAGAGAGAGAGAGAGAGAGAGAGAGAGAATAAAAGCAATAAGCTATAGGAGCCTGAGAATGCTCTAAGCAGAGTTTAATACTCTGTCCTGATGGAAGTTTGGGAGACCACTGTCCTGAGAGAATTGGAACTAGTAAAGGCCTGGCTCATGAGATTTCATCAGGGAACAAGAATGCTATAGGAAATTGGACTAGAGGACATTTGTGCTGAATTCTGGACCATAATCTGTCTGTATTCTGCCCATGTCCTAAGAGCATAAGTGAATCTAATTTTAAAAGTAATAGACTTTTGGTCTATGTCTTTGGTAAAGGAAATCTCAAGAGAGAATTCCAGCTGTGACATGGCGACCACTTAGTGCTCTTACTCAAGCTGACAGAGAAAGAAAAGAAAATATATGAAAAATGTGCAGTCCATAGAGGAAGGGTGTGAGCAAGTTTAAGGTTGGAGCCAAGAAGAATGCAGACAAAACATCTGTGGTTGCTAATGATTTTAGCACCACTAAAGAGAAACCTCTAGTTCTACATTGGGAGTGCGGGTAAGGCCCCCACCTATCAAAGGCTCCAACTGATGAAAATGAAAATACATGCAAAAGAAGACAAAATCAAGAAGGCCACCACAGGGTTTATTATGATGATTATGATTATGATTATTGTTACAAAATGACTTTTTGGGGAAGTGTCTTTTTTTTCTTTTTATTTAATTTTTTTTTCATTTTACATACCAACTCCTGTTCCCCCTCCCTGCCCAGGAAGTGTCTTGAAGGCAGAGAAAGACTGCTACCACTGTGGCTAAGGAAGTCCACTTATATATTAAAGAGTCTGCAGAAGTAGGCAATATCATCAATGTGGTATTGGGTTTATAGGCGTTAAAAGAGAAAAAGTGAGGAACTATGAAAGCTTACTCCATGGTTTCAGAAAGCTACTGAGGCCAGTCAATATATGGCAGAGTCAGATTGTCTCCAAAGCAGCCCTGAGACATGCATGAGGTTGGAAAGGTAAAACTGACCAAAGTTGCAATGGAAAGCCCAGGATGTTGTCAATGCCAAGACCACAGGATTTTTATCAAGAATGCTGAAAACATGAACTTAAACTGGCTGAAGACAGAGGCTAGCTTACTTCAGATGTTTGGAAGGGTTGGCCTAACCAAGAAAGTTGAATCCCAGACGATCCCACCCAGAGCTCCAGATGCTAATCATGGGACCAATCATCGATTTTGTGTTTATCCTGCTGAGTCTTCGTCTTGCATTGGCTAGTCTTTCCTTGCTATTCCCATGTTAGAATAGGAATGTTTACTTGATGCCATTGTATTTTAGAAGTATGTGACTTATATTTTTATTTTAGAGGAACTCACAGTAAAGAAATTGCATGAAGTTTGAGAAAAGACTGTGATATTGCACATTTGAGGAGTTAAAAACTGTGAGAACTATTAGAGATGCACTAAGTATACTTTGCATTGTGAAATGGACATGAGACTTTAAGAACCAGTGATGGAATTGAGTGACTTTAAAGTGATGTGTTTGGGTATTGACAGAGGATGGACTTGGTGGCATAAAATAATCTCAGAGACAAACTTCTGGGCACGTCCATAAGAGCATTTCCAATGAAGTTTGAGTGATATGGGAAGACCCTCTGTGACTGTAGACAACACCATTCCACATGCCAGGTTCCCAGAGAGACAGAGAAATAAGACAAGAGGAAGCAAGTGGAGCACCAGCATCCTTCCTTTTGCTTCCTGGTTACCTTCGATGTGAATAACCATGTCACTCTACTGCTGCCATGTTCTTCCTGTCGTGATTGGATTTACCCTCCAACTGTGGGCACAGATAACTCTTTCCCAAAATTGCTTTTCTTAAGTCTTTACCAAAGCAACAAGAAAAGTAGCTAATACAAACACATTTGACTTTACAGCTGTGATTCCTAATGTCTCCCACTTAATCCTATTTTATAACAATTACCATTGTCTTTTATAGTCAACCATTAGGTATTTGTTCTTACAGAGAAACAAAGAGCCCCAAAACAGGTGGCAGATCTTAATCATATTCATATTCCAGAATCTTACTAGGGAGAAAAACATTTAGACTTAGTTTAATAAGAAATAGTTGTATGAAAATAAAATGTTATAAGTTATTTAATTTTGTGTAGATGTTTATGAAAAAATGGCTATTGAGTTTTACCTCTAAGAAAATAAATACAGACTGGGCATAGTAGCTCATGCTTGTAACATCAGCACTTGCAAGGCTGAGGGGGGAGGGGGTCTATAAGTTCCAGGCCAGGATGAGCTACAGAGTAAGACTTGGTCTCAAACATTAAGAAAATAAAACAGAAACCGAGAAAGTAAAAACAACAAAGTTATGCTTGAAGAATTATAAACCCACAACCAAAATGTTAGTCTATCTGGGAAGAGTCTCATTCAATGCTCCCTTCCTGTAAAATCATGATTTAGTCCTTCTTGTAGATTATTTTTCATTCATAGCCATAGCCTGGGAGAAGTAAGAACTGAAAACAATGTAGAACCTATTGTGACTTATAGGAAAGCAGTTACATAAAAATACACTCTTTTACCTGCAGTAATAATAACAGAAGTGAGGCTAGTGCTGTCCAGTCTCACTGGTCAAGGTATGACTGTAAATCCACCAAGAGCAATTGATTCGATTACTATCAAATGCTAAGACACTTTGATGTGGAAATGAAAAATAAATATTTAGAAGATGTATCAAAATCATCTCATGGGTAATGAATTTTAGATACTTTTTTTAAAAAAAAGAAAAGACGTATGCGTGTTCTGATATAAAGTCTGTGTGGAAAAGGCAACCTTTAAAGAGTCCAAAACCATTTGAGAGAGCAGTTGTGTTCTACAGAGTTCGGGATAAGAGCTTGGTAAAATATTGTGATATGTTAAAAATCTACACCTTTCAAAATATATTTATCATACAGACCTTCTCATAGTTTCCAAAGCACATTTAAATTGTAATATTTTAGAGTTTAAAATGAATGCAGGCAGTTTTTTTCACAAAAACTGGCTTAGTCAATTGACATGTATTAATTTGGAACTAAGAAATCTTTATTCATGTTTTAAGAGATCAGCTGTGTTTTACAAATGTAACCCAAGGTTGGGGGAAGATAGAGTTATTTGATTATTAACATTTGTGGAGATTATCTAAATAAGTATATTCTCCTGTAAAACACAGCTAGAGATCACAACATACCATATTCTCAGGAAGAGTCTGAATATATTTAACACAAAGATAATCATGGCCAATCCCAAAGAAAATTTCTTTATCTAGATACAACTCATCATAGAAAAGGGTCACTTCAGGCCAGAAGGACCTTATTTCACAAAATCAGATTTTGCAGACAGAAGTCATGAGGACTTGGGATACACAGTCAAAGAGAAAACTATTCTTCAGACTTAAGAGGTTTGAGGTAAAATACATCTATTCTAAAAGATGCACCTAAGTCCATGTATCTTTTGGGCTAACTTGTGAGAGGTTCATATATTTTTTCTTTTTCTTTTTCATGTATCTGTGTATGTGTGGTATGCACATTATATGCATGTTTACATATATATATATTCATGTTTACAAGTGTGTAGGCACACATGCGTGTACACACATATTGTTCCAGTTTGCTTCCTGTTGCTATGATAATCAGCATGACCAAAACAACTTAGAGAAGTAAGGGTTAATTTTAGCATATTCTTCACACTCTGTCATTGAGAGAAGTCAGAGCAGGAACTGAAACAGAAACTATGGAGGAACAGTGGGTTACTTACCCACAAACTTGTGCTAACTTATCATTCCCATGAAGCCCAACTTCACCTGCCTAGGGATTGTACCACTCACAGTGGGCTAGGCTCTCTTGCAGCCATTATCAATCAAGACTATCTCTCACAGATGTGGTCAGAGGCAAATCTGACTAGGGACAATTCAATTAAGGTTCCCTCTTCCCAGGTGACTCTAGGTTATGTCATGTTGACAATAAACACTATGACACACATTAAAGACAGAGGTTCACATCTCTAAGTCTTCCTCAATCACTCTCCATCTTATTAATTAAAGAAGGGTCTCTCAATTAAACCCAGAGCTGGCCCATAAGGCTAGTCAGCTTGTTCAGGGATGACTTGTCTCTCTCTGCCTTCTGAGTGCTGGAATGACAACCAGGCAGCTACACCCACCCAGTACTGATATCGGTGCCAGGGCTTCAAACTACAATCCTCACACTTGTACAGCCTCTAAGATTTTATTCTTTCAATATTCTATTTATAGTCTACATTGCAGTGGGTCAGGGTATTACCTAAATCACTAAAATCTATGCAAAGATTTGTAAAATAGTTTATCATGGGAAATAGCCCACACAATGACAGGAGCAGAGAGGTCCCTCCCAGGATCTCTCATTTACATGCTGGAGAACAGGAAAGTTGGTGTTATATTTAATAAATTCCTAGTCTGAAGACCTGAAAACAAGGAATGCTAACAAAGCAATTCCAAACGAGCAGCCTCTGGATGGCTGTGCCTTCCCTGGGTTGCATTATGCCCACCCACACCCAGTGAAAGTAGATCTGCTTTACTAGGTCTGCCTATTTAAATGCTAATATCTGCTAGAAACGCCCTCACAGACACAACCAGGAACAATGTTTTACAAGCTATCTGTGTATCTCTTAACCCAGTCAAATTGGTACCGAAAATTAACCATCATAGTCTGATGAGCAAAGCCAGGCATGACGGCTCAAGCCTATAATTTAGGTACTTGGGATGTTGAGACCATAAGCTATCTTTCTACATAAAGAGACACTGCTCAAAACAGAACAAAATAAGAAACAAACAACAACAAAAATAACAACAACAACAAAAGCCTAGCCTGTTAAGCTAAACAGGGAGCAGGGAGGTGTGCCACCACCTCCAGGCTTGCTCTCTCTCCCACATCTCTTTTCAGAATGAATCATGAAGACACTGGGAATTCAGCAAAAAAGGTCTTTGTTTTGGCTTCTGGTGTAGCTGTTGCTGGCTGCACTGCTTTTGAATGGTTATTGTTGCTTCGCTATTTCCTTAGAGTTGAATCTTTCTAATAGTCATTTTTGTCAGACACCACCCCTCACGATGATGTTTCATATTGACTGTCTACTTGGCAGGAGCTGGAGTCACCAAGGAGACAAACCTCTGAGCATGACTGAATACATTTGTAGATTAGATCACCTGAGACAGGAAGATTCACCCTAAAGGTTGACAGCACTGTGCCATGGGCTCCGGTGATGGATACAAAGAAGAAAGCACCAGTATAGAACTCGCACTGCTTCCCGGTCATGTATGCCGTGTGATCTGTTGCCTAATGCTCCTGTCTCAAAGCCTCCCCACTCTGATGGACCCTTCCTTCCCTAAGTCGCTGTCCTTGGGTTTTATTATCACAGCATGAGAAGTACCTAATACACACTCCGTACATTTTTTTCTCCTCTGGTAAAATTTCCCAAAGCTAGAGACTTCAGAAAAAGGAGGCGTATGGAGCAGCTTAATGACAGCCTGGAAAGGAATACATTGATGGCTTCCTCCTGATCCATCTGCCTCACACTGCATTAGAGAAGTGAATTAGTGTTTAGTCTCTCAAAAATGGAGCTGGAAATGGGGTAAAGGAAAAAGTGGTGGAAGTGTTTGGTTTTAACCCTCCAGTTCCCCCCACTGATGTGCTTTTCAAAATGGAAAGTACAGAAGAGCATCAATTCTATGTTCATCGTCAGTAAATGGCCCTAATTTAGAACAATGGTGGCATTCATATTCCAACTTTAGTGCCAATTAAAAGCATTATATTTGGTACTTACGGACTATACTGTACTATTCCAATATATCACTGTCTTGTTTGATTCTCTTAATAGTCTACTATAGAAACTAAGACAAATACTTTATTTCTTTTCTTTTTTTTTTTTTGGTTTTTCGAGACAGGGTTTCTCTGTGTAGCTTTGCACCTTACCTGGAACTCACTTGGTAGCCCAGGCTGGCCTCGAACTCACATAGATCCACCTGGCTCTGCCTCCTGAGTGCTGGGATTAAAGGAAATACTTTATTTCTATTTATAATTCAGAAGTTTAACTTCTCAAGTTTTTAATAGGATGAAATTAGAAACCAGAGCTAAGGTCCTTGAAATATTTATTCAAGAATCATTATTATTTGGAAAAAATAGCCAATGGATCCTAGTTTATTAACTCAAGAGAAAATAATAGGGAGTTTAATAAGTTGTAAATGCAATGCACTTTATAAACATACATTTGTCTATTTAAAATTTAACACCTTTAACTAAATAAAGCATTGGAGATTTATCTTTCCAAAATGAGATAGCATCAACAATCAAGCCATGCAGATGGCAAGCATACTTTTTTTGAGGATTATATAAGGCTCCATGAAAATGCCATCATATGTAATTATAGACATCTTTTAAAATATATAAGGGATTGCAGGAAAGAAGTTCAATAAATGCATTGCATTGAGGCAGCTAATAGAATTGAAATTTTAAGAAGGAAGTTCAGATGGAAAGTGTGAGGGGATGAGAGGACAGTGAGGATGAAGGAAGATTACATACCCTTTGGGCCTTTGCTAACCTCCTGGATTTAAACAGAATCTAGCTTTGGATTCAACAAGATCTGAAAGGGGTGTAATTGAAAAGTTTATCAGTTTAATGTGCACTGAATACCAGGAAGTCCAAACTGTTTAAGGAAATTATCCTTATCATATAGAAAAATCAGAAAGATGGTCCAGATCTGGGGTAGTTGTTACACGATGTTATCAAGAAATCAGGTTCCTTCTGTAGCAGCTCCGCGATGGTTAATATGTGAGCATTACCCTCATGGCCACAAAGGAGAGTTCATCAGTCTACACTCTGCCATGTGGCTAGTTTGGGCACCAGGGGGAAAATGGTGATCCACTTGCTGCTCTTTGTGTTATCTGTGGGACAAAACAGTATGAGAAGAGTTGCTATAGAGTGTACCTGCCACATTGAGTTAGACTCAAGCTCTTTCTAGAAGAGGATAAATCTGAAACAAATCCCTGAAAATAGATCTAGAAAAGGTGAGACAACAGGACATGGAAGTCCACCATGAAAATTGTGTAGGGTGGATTTTGTTTTTCTCCTTGACAATGTAAAATTTTATTAAATAAAATGGACCCAAGTAATAGTCAAAGTCAGGAAAACTAAGGCATACACCTAAGTGCACAGTAAGTGCTTGAGAAATGTTTATTAGGTAATAGACTGAACACTATTCCTTTTTCTACAAAAGTCAATGGCTTATTTAAGTTGAACCTTTCATTATGCAGAGTTGCTCATGTCTGAAGTAAATCCTTAGTTTAGCTAATAGACTGAAGACGCAAAAGCTTGATAGTATCCCCTCCTCCCCCATGCTGATCACTAGAATTAAGGCTGAAACCTGTTCTTACAGGAGCTATTAGCTTTAGCGTTTGACAGATAAGGACAAGCATATTATCTGCTTGTTTTACTCCTTGATGGAACATTTTTAGAAAATACCTGGCCGCAAACCCTCCATTATCTGCGTAGCTGTTACCTTTGCTTTTAATCTCCTTTAGAATAAAAGTAACTGTCACTTCATAATGTATCAAGTATAAAGTTGAGGCTTTTGTGATGAGCTGGACAAAAACAATTGTTTCTGTGACAGACACCTCACCTAAGTGACCTCACATGAGCTGCTGAAAATGAACTAGGCAATATAGTGTATGAGAAAGATATGTGCTCTTTTTTAGAGAAAACAAAAAATTATAGTTCCGACTTGAGTAACAATCAGGACACAATGAAAGACTTTCTTTCTAAAATAGATAAATAAGAAGCTGTGAGGACATCATAAGATTTAGTTCTCAAAATAAAAAAAAATCATCAATGACTATATAATTTTTTTGTTTTCAGGGTACTATTGTCCTTTAAGAAAAATTTTTAAATACTATATAGGAATATATGATAATTTGACTTAATGAATTTGCATTTTGGGATCTCAACTTCATAGCTTAAAATTTCATAAGTACGGGGGGGGGGATGTGATGTTTCTAGGGCCGTTCTATGCATGAGGAAGGGTCCCCACCACTACTATCCCACTTATTAATCTCACAGTCAGTGTGGTAGGGGACAAGCAATTGACAGAAGGACCAACCATTAACCAGAGCAAGTCTCCAAGTAAGAAGGGCTCTATGATCATGCAGTTGAGATCCTGCTTAGACCTTCATCATCTAGCCAAGTGCTGAATACTAATGGCGATGTCTTTGAAGGCTTGGCATTATTATAAGAAATAACAACGTGGGCAACAGTTATTCAGTAGAAAACCTGGCAAATTACAAAAAGAGTCTTCCCTCTGGGGTGTTTTAGATCAGCTGGAAAACATCACATCAGCTTGTTTTCCTTTTCCACAGAGTTTCTCGGGGAAAACTCCCTTTCTAAATGGCAGCTGTGAGTTTTGCCACCTTCCCACTGGGAATTCTCAATATTCTTGTTTGTATTTTGCAAGAGTTTTCAACTTCCATGGGGAGGAAGTGTTGTGAAATTACTATTATTATCTAAGTCCTGTTTTCATCAGTAGGAATTTCTCTGTAAGTGTTATTCATAGTTTCTGTAAAAGCCAAACACAGAATGTTACCTTGGAGTGTTAATGAACCCTTAAAAAAATCACCCAGAATTGCTTCTGCAGTGAAGGTGAAGAAAAGCAAAACAAAAGGCCATCTAGAGGGAAAATCAGAATGAGCAAACTTGTCAATTTTTAAACCCTTTAAATGTCTCCCAAGACATTCTTGAAGAATAAATTATTGACTTAATTAATTTCCTTAAGAATAAGCGTTCATCCAATGCCCGTCATCTCTGTTGTACCTTCTTGTGCAACAAGCTTGAATGAAGGCATTGCTGGCCTCCAGAGAAAACTCAGATGTTAATACCAAAGTTTAACATCAGCTGCAATCCACTGCCTCCTCCACTTGCCCACACATGTGAATATGTTTCATTACAGTGCTAATAATTTACCATCACGAATATGTTCTATCCAGTGTTCTTTCTTCTTAAGTTCAGCCCACTAACTACCTTAAATTCAGATCTGTGTCAGGGTACCTACCAGCATTCATGGTAAAAATAAATACAATCCATGCTCATTTAGTCACTGAATCAAGTCTACCCAAAGATCTAACATAGGTCAGCTCTAAATTACATTGAAAGCCACTTCCTTATGAAAGGCAAAAGTCAATGTGAAGGTGAAAAGGAGTGTTAGGGAGAAAGCAGGGCAAGAAGGCGTTCTGTTGAACATGACCAAGGAACCCTGAGACCTGCAGAGTCCGAAGCTTCTTTCTGTTCTTACCCTACAGAAACACATTCCTTCCTATATCACAGGTGGTCGGAAAAGATTACTGGATTAAGATTTTGTCATGGCTGACTCATCTTCATCCTCCAATGCCTACCACAATATGTGACTCAAGGCCGGTGCTCAATATACACTGAAATATGACTACTACAATAAATGGTGAGTCTTGGGACTTTGTAAAGATAATAAATTCATATGATTAAAATGGGTGTAGTTTCTGCATTTTATTGTAAAAAAAAAAAAAGTAACTTCTCTGCACCTCCCTTAGGGAGCCATACGAATTCATTCCGGTTTCTATTCCATTCTTATCTCCTGCAAGGATGTCTTTCAAAACCACACTTCAAATAAGTACCTTCCCCTCCCTCTTTCCTTCCCCCTCTTTCTTTCCTCTCCACTGAGCTTATTTGAGTTACTCATCTAATAAGACCCTTTCTTTTTTTATTAGACTTTGAGCATGCTGTATGAAAGACCACCCTCTTCCTGTTTATCCTGTTTAACCATTGTGTCCAATACCCACAACAACATTGCTTAAACCTGACTACCTATTGGCAACACAGAAGTCATCAACTTAAGCCAGAAAAATCGAATCAAAATCTCTTGACAGTAAGTCTAAGCATTACCACCTCATAGTCTGTTGATCTAATAAGTAATTGTAATTTCTAGACAAGTTTGTGAATCACTTATCTACAGCCTACACATGTTAATGAGTGAGTAAATAAAGAAGTGTGGTTGACTAGGGTTCACTATTCATTGCTCAGGATCGATTTTTGACATGAGAGATGTCTCTGCTTGGTTCAACTTTAACTCAAATGATGGGTTTTAGTTGAAGCTTCATTTCTTAACTACCACTGGTAGAACTGCTCACAACAGGTCAGGACAAGATTATTTGCCTAGCAGGTCCATGGCAATATGGAACCAGAGTGAGTAAAAGGAACCCCACGAGTATCCAAAGATCAGCAAACCTGTGTGTGATAAATGAATGGCTGTGATGAGGGAATTGGTAAGCACTCACCATATACTGCTTTTGAAAAATGGGAGATGCCAGCCACTGAGACAAAGTACGTTCACAATACTCAGAACCACTGCAACGTGAAATCTTTCGAAAATTTTGCTGAAATCAATTGTTTTCCTCTGTCTTCTCTCAATCAATAACTCCTCTCGGCAGCCTTCAGAGGAGGAAATGTTCATGGTGAGTATAGCTTGTCCTTCAGTGAGCTTCTTGGTCAGGTAGATTTATTCCTGTATTTTCTACATCATTTCATTGCTCGCTCTGCTTCAGCAGGTAACAGAAAAAGCACTGAAAATGATGTCAACCGTGGAGGTATAAAAGATGGTCAGATGTTCATTGAGGTACTTCTTATTCACCCTTAGTCTTTCCCTCAGCCAGAGAACAACCAAAGCAAAGTACTGCTTAGCAGTGTATATTTGCTGGAAGGCAGCAACTCCTTTCTTTACAGTATCTATTCCCTCCATCCTCACCATCAGTGTCTAGTACCAGGCTATATGGGTTTCTTAAAGATTTATTTCATTTATCACTGGCAGGGGATAGTGGTTGTGCATTTCTTGTAAGTCCCAGTAGAGTCTAGAAAAGGGTGTTGGATCCCTCAAGCTTGAATTACTGGAGGTTGTGACCAGCATGACATGGGTGTGGGCATCCAAACTCAGATCTTCTGGAAGAGCTGTACATGTTCCTAACCACTGAGTTATCTCTTCAGAAACACAGACTTTTAAAAATATTTTTGATATTATAATACAGTTACATCATTATCTCCTCCCTTTCCTTCCTCCAAACCCTCCCATCACACCCTTGCCCTATTTCACACTAATAGCCTTTTCCTTTGTCTTTACACACACATGCATACCCACACATACACACGCATGCACACATGCATACCCTTAAAATATATAAATACAACCTGCTCAGTCCACATAATGTCACTTATATGTACATTTTCAGGGCTGACCATTTGGTATTGGATAACCAGTGGGTGTGCTCTTCCCTGAGGAAGGCTATTCCTCTGGCTCTCAGCATTCTTTAGTTGAGTGTAGTTCTTTTGCTAGGGTTGATGCTTGCTGGGTTTCCTGCAATAGACATGGTAACATGTCTATTGATATCATCTTTATTCAGGTCTGAGACTTCGTGTGTGTAGCTTTTGACATTTTTAGGAGTCAGAATCTCACAACAAAGTCTTTATTCCTCTGACTCTTATCTCTTCTTCTTCTTCTTCTTCTTCTTCTTCTTCTTCTTCTTCTTCTTCTTCTTCTTCTTCTTCTTCTTCTTCTTCTTAAGTGATCCATAAGCCTTTGATTCAGAAGCTGTGTTATAGATATGTCAGCAGGGTCTGGGTTCCCCAACTCTGCATTTTGATTGGCTGTGGTTTTCTGTAATGGTCTCTGTCTGATACAAAGAGAAGTTTCCTTGATGAGGAATGAGAACTACATTTACCTGTTGATATAAGGACACATATTTAAACTATAGTCAAGGATTATGCTGGTTTATTAAAGTTACATTTGTAGGTTCTCCTCCAAGATCCATATGGATTTTGACAAAGACTGTTTTGTTCAATTTCCAAGTCACTGAAATGCTCCAAGAAATGAGTAAGTACAATACATAGTAAAAGAAGTATTTCTTCAGATTGAATAAAAATGGGAAACATGCTTTGGGTTAAACATTGCAAGGTAAACTCTTTCTATATGGAGAATGGCTTGATTCTAAATAATATTCTGATTTCAGCAACTTGTTTTGCACTGTTTTTTCCAAAAGGGTAGCCTTGTAGTGAAGAACTTCCTTTTCTTGAATTATGTAATCACAGACGCACACTGTAGAGGGGAAATCTTTTACCTTTAGTGGTACTTTTTCCCTCCACTTGGATGATTATCTACCATAGTAGAATCACCTTCTACTACTATGGGAATCCAGAATGTTGCTGTTTTTCACAGGATAACTAACCACAGTGAGATAATGGTAGTTATCTCTATTTCTATAGATGCTTTATGGTGAACAAGGAGACCAAGTGGATCTGGCTTTGTGGATAGGATGTAAAAACCTTCTACACAAGCTATTCCAAATGAGTTGTCTAAATTATGCAAGATCAATGCAACTATAATGATTGCTTAAGACTAAGACTAAAATACCATTAACCTAAACCAATATGGTTTAGGGTAATATAAATTTAGCCTGCCAAAGACTTAGAGGCTGAAATTGAAAGTCAAGGTATCAGCTGTGTTCCAGGACTCTCTGCTAGCTTCTGGTGGCTGATGGCAATCCTGGTCTTCCTTGGATTATCACAGCATCTGTCTCCATCACCATATGGCTGTCTTCTCTGTATCTATTCTTTGTCTCATTCTATATTGATTTTAATCATTGGTACTGGGATTCACCATGCCTCTGTATGGTTTTATCTTGATTATTTCACTATGAAGATCCTGTTCTGAAATAAGGTCACATTTTTAATAGCCAAGATCAATTTTTACAGATCACTTCCACCATAAAACTGGTTATTTCTTTCATTACCAGCAGCTTCACTCTGTTCCTTACAAAGTGAAACAGATTTCCTAACACTGGGTTACATTGCCATGTTTCCCCCTAATGTCCATTCCCCCTGGAAGAGTGAAGGACAACATGTATGTAGAGAAAAGGGATGTTAGCTTCAAATCACTCTTTTATAATATTAAGGCATTAATTTTTCAAGAAGATGCTCTTGTTTCCTGTTTCCCAGTTAGAAGAAAGTGGATGTTTGTATATTTCACACTCAAGTGACAGTGGTGAGCAATGTTTTCTTGTGTACTAATGCCACAAGCAAGGTAAAGAGCGTCAAAAGCAACAGGAGTGTATTAGTTACTTTTCTGTTACTGTGATAAAATACCGTGACCAAGGCCATTTAGAAGAAAGTTTCTTTGAGCTTGCAGTTCTAGATGGAGAGCTGGCAATGGCAGAGAAGATACAACAGCAGGTGGGTGGAGCAGGGACCTGAGAGATCATAATCTCAGCCACACACATGAAGCAGGGAGCAGAGGGTGGACTGGAAGTTGGGCACGGTTATAAACTGTCAAAGCCCACTCACAGTGACGGACTTTCTCCTGCAAGGTCCAGCTCTTGATAGTTCTACAACCTCCCTAAATACTGCCACCCACCAAGAACCAAGGCCTTGAATACGTGAGCCTCTGGAGGACATTTCTTATTCAACCCACCACAGAGGGTGAGGTTAGGCTCCCACACTTGACATTCTGGTCTATTAATGTACGTATACTAGCAAGATATCTGGTATAAAGGAAGGAATATTTCATTCTCACTGCTAAGTCATCTTGGCAAATTGAGTCTTCTCCCCTCATAGTCTTTCCTTGCTACTATGTAAATAAGTGTTGTCATGGTAACTGGCAAACTGGAAGACTCTCCACACAGGTCCCTTTCTCTCCTGATCTCCGCATCCTACCTCTCCTCACTCACATTTGCTAAATAGACAAAAGGTTCTGCTCCCTCTAGTCACCAATTAACAGAAGTGAGAGACAGAGAAGCATAACAAGTGAAACTATATGAGTAAACAAATTCCAGACCATAGGAATATCTCCAAAACTGATGATTATATTTCTTCAAGAAAATAAAAGGGTATCCTGGAACTTAAAGGAAATTCTAACCACTTAGAATGCCATTCAAATAAACTGAATAATAACTTAAAAAAGGATAGCAGGGGAGAGGTGAACACTGGCAAACTATTTGATATGAGGGGAGAAGAATTACCATCCTTGTGGTAACAGTTTTGTGGTATTATTTCATTTTAAGGGTTTTACACTGAGAAACAATGAGACGACATGATGTCTAAGAATTGCTCCCGAATAAACTAGAAGTGGGAATGGACGAACAGACTGAAGCAAGAGAAGCCATGGCCCTGTGTTAATGAATGCAGAAGCCAGACAATGAGCACTTGAGTCTATTTTTTGAACTTCTTCCTCCTTTTCTTTCTCTCCAACACACAAGCAGTAAAATTCTCATTAAAATTATTAAATTTTGATTCAGCTATGCTCCACTATCATAACATAAACTGAACACTAAACTTCCATTTAGAATAACTGTCTTGGGTTCTTTCAGGGAAACTTAATTATCAAAGTAACAAATTGTTTTAGCATACGGCAGTCCCTCAAATAGATTTTGAATAGTGTACTGCAGTACTGTTTCAATAGCCTATTGTCTGTTTAAATAAATGTCCCCTTCCTATTCATTCATTCTATGAATATTATTCATGATTTAATATTCCCAGGGACAGTGGGGACAGCGCAAGGTGCCAAGGAGACAACAATGAACAATATAGTCCCTGTCCTGAGCAAGGTTATAAACTATAGGGTAATTGATATAAAACAAATAGATGATAATTGGATTTGTTATAAGTGTTATGAAGTGACAAGTATCAGATGCAATGAAAATGTACCACAAGATCATAAAATTTCCTCTCTGGGCTGGTGGTGGGCACCCACGAGTTCTCAGAACAAAGCATCCATCCCTGAGTCTTACCTTCAGTAGGAATGGGAAACCATAACAGAGTTTTGAACAGGTACTATATCATGACCCATTCTTTACATTCATAAACAACTTAAGTTTAGCAGTAGTAATCAGAAGTTAAGTGCATGGTCTCACTTTGGTGCAGAAAGCCTGGACTCAAGGATTAGTTTTGCCACTTACCCTGGGCATTGGTACCCTCAGTGACCACATCTACAATACAGTAAAGCAAAGGTTCCTCCTCTGAGCATTGTTTAGGAATAAACGGTATGATCCACAGCAAATTCTTTGAAAAATAGCATCCATTTTTAACACAAGAAAAGACATGAACTTGAACCACCAAAAGAAATTTCAGGAGTTTGATTAATGATGAAAGGAAAACTGTATTTCCTTTCCGTTAACTATATTTCTTTTGAAAATCAATAATTGACTTCTGAAAGTCCATAAAACTATAACCAGTCCTTCAAAATAAAAATAACGAAGTTTTAAATGGATGATTAATGTGAAATATTGCCAGGTTGAAAGGCTAATAACACTTCTGAAGAATCTTCCCTCTGTTCACAAGCTATGTACATTGCTTACTAATAAGAGCATCAATACATCTGAAGCACATTATAGCATCAAAGGATCCAGCCCAGCATCACCTTCCTAACTTCAGAGGTAGCTTCCACCCAGCCAGTAGCTCTGAAAATTACAGCTTGGCTATGTTCCATGTTAACCTGTGCAGTGCAGCTCCCACTTAAATATCTCCTCTTGTATTGTTCAGAGATTTTTCAGGTTTTCATAAAGACTCTGATTTTTATTCGCTAGTACTATAAAGGTGGGGAGACACTTCCGGGACTTTCTTCAATAATTTTATCTTCTGTGAACTTCATGACAAGATAAAAAAGTAATTTTTGTTGTTTCTTTCGATATTTCATAGGTATTTAGGTATACCTAAGTGTTAAAGCACTTATCTGGCATGCATGAGGACTTAGGTTCAATCCACAGCACTATAAAAATGAGAAATTGACAAACATTAAATCGTCCTAATAACAGCTACGTTTAGAAGTCTATTTCTTTTCCTGCTGTATAATAGTTTTTAATGTTATTCTAGTCACATATTCAATTTAAAGTTGAACAGCAATGAGTAACTGCTCTTGCCACTGAAGCCTGCCATTTAGCATTAGGACATCACCAAATCCCAGCACTGGCTCCTTAGAGCGGAAAGTACACTGCCCCATGAGAAGGCAGTTGACTTGAAGGCTCTGGTTGCAATTGATGCTGTGACTTCTAAACCCTTTAACTGATGATAAGACTCTTCTTATATCTTCCACAAAACAAAGGAAATGAACTAGACTGAAGGTCACAAAGTTGGCATCTCTGGATTGAGGTTTACTGCAAGCCAAATCTATATTTTATGCATTTTGTAAAATGCTAATGAGAAAGAAAGGACATTCACTTTCTAGTGTATGACAGACCCTAGCCTTCCCTTCAGTGTTTTATGTTTAATTATTAGACTTTGTTTCACAGCTGTTGTAGGTTTTTTGAACAGAAAAATTGAGTAGAATCCACATATGTCCCACATTTTACATTAATATGATATATGCATTATTATTAACTAAAGTTGCTATTTCCCTGTGTCAAATCTAACGGACACACTCTGTTTCAGATTCCCATCCATGTTCCCACAATGCATTTCCTCATCAGCTTGCTTTAGGCTTCTCTAAGATATGACAGTTTCTCGAACTTTTCCTTGTTTTTGATGGCCTTAACAATTCCGAATGCTGGTGAAGTATTTGATAGCATGCTCAGCTTTTGGAATGTGATGTTTTTCTTATGAATACACTGGCAGTATGAGTTCTAGAGAGGTAGATCATAGAGATAAAATGCCGATAATATCAGACCCAAGGTACATACTCTGCACAGAATTTATGACTGTGGATATGCTCTCCATCACCTGGCTCGAATATTATGTCAGGGTTTTGTAAAGGAAAGCTAACTTTTTCTTCGACCCTGACTACTTTAGAAAGAAGCCAGTATGTGCAACTCATATTTAAGGAGTATGAATTTCCCACTCCCCAACAGTACAGTATCTACATAAATAATTTAAAATCTTTCTTCATGGAATTGTTGTTTCTTTACTATGACTTAGTAATTTATCCAATGACTCATTTATACATGTGTAGATCCATTGATATTTATTTTATACTTTAGGATATGATTCAATATCACTTGATTTTATTGTTCAAATTGTTCTAGTTTTTGCTATTTAGAACTCTTTGAGTTGGCCCATCTTCCACTGGTATTGGACATCCCAGAAATGTAGAATTTGTTTTACCTGTTTGTCTAGCACTTCCTTATTTTCCAAAATGGAAAGATGCTGTGGCTTCATATTTTGTATTTCTAGCTCCAGGTCCAGAAGGAGCCATTTCTTTCAGAGTCCTGGTTCCTATGATTGATGAATGATATGAGGAACTAAAATCAGTGTGGTTGGATACTTGTTGATACTAGAGGGTTAGTTCTTTTAGAACCATCAGCCATCCAAAATTCCTCTTACTCTTACCCCTATTTAGATTACATATTTGGTTGCTACTCTGGCCACTGGAGATGTTGAATTTTCCTCAATATCTATATTATCTCTACCCATCTTTACAACTGGAATAGCCTTGTTGGAATTAAGTCTGTCACAGGAGTTCTACTTATAGGAGGACATTTAAATGCAAGAAATTGCAGTGGAAATTGTCACACCAGTCTTTGTATGGGCTCTCTCCATTAATACTCACCTCCCTGGTTCATTTCTTGCTGTAGTTTTAATATTGTGATGGTTTGTTTTGTTTTAAATGTCAACTTGCCACAACTTAGAAACCTGAGAACAGGGCCTCAATCAAGGAATTGTCTAGGTCAGGTTGGCCCATTGGCATATCCGTGGATATGTAAGAACTGATACATAGTCTGGATTGTAAGAACTGATGTGAGAAGACTCAGTGTACTGTAGGTGGCATAGTTTCATAGGCTGAACCCCAAATTGTTGAAGAATGAGGAGGGGGAAGCTTGGTGAAGCATCAAGCAGGTGACACACATGACTTTATTTCTCTGACTGTGACTGTGGATGCGACAAGATGTTTAAGTTCCTGCCTAGATGACCACTCAATGATGACTGTAGCCTAGAATTGTAAGCCAGATAAACCCTTTCTTCCCCAAAGTTGCTTTTGGCTATGACATTTATCACATCCACAGAACAGAAGTGTGTGTGTGTGTGTGTGTGTGTGTGTGTGTGTGTGTGTGTGTGGTCTAGATCCGCATCATTTCTACAGATTTCATATATCATTTTCCAGCCTTCTCATTATTGACACTTCGAGCTGAATCATTCTTTATTGTGAAGGATTTGTGCTATGTAAGATATGTATCTATGATGACATCTACCCAGTGGATATCAGTAGCCTCCCTACCTCTTCTAATTCTGATAAGTAATGATAATTCCAGGCATTCCCAAATGTTCTCTGGAGGCAAAGTCATCTTGAATTGAGCTTCACTGTCCTAGTATTGATAGTTGAAATTTTAGAACTTGCTTCCAGATTTTCTGTGGCCCACGTGCCTCTCAAAATGGATATGCTCCAAGAGCACTGACTTTATGGCATTGAGGATTGTACTAAACTAGCCCTCCTCCCTGCCTAGAATCTCAGAGTTCAGCTTTCCTATACCACTTTGGGCCAGTGATTGAAAGGATTTTAGATGCGAGTACCTTATTTCCTTCATCCTGGTACTTATCATACAGAACCCATAGCTACAATCTCTTTGTGAAGCTCTCTTTATCTCTTCGTCTATCTATAAACTCTTCAATCATGTGAGCTTCTAACTACTGATAAACATCCTAGACAAAGCGGCAACACACAATTGTTGATTCAGTTTTTTATGTTAAAGAAATCTCAGTGCATAAAAAGAAACTTTTTATAAGATCAACAGTAATTGAGAACAGGGACAAAGCAAGTTTAAGTTCTCGTTGCCAAGTTAACAATGTCAAATTAATGATGGCATAAGCTTTTATAGTTCTAGGTCTTTGTTAAATTTTTAAAGAACAATTTGGAAAGAATTTCTTTTAAAAAACTGGTTCTTTTTAATCTTAACCTTGTGATTATGTGACTATAGGACTGGAAGAACAAAGGCTTAAAGGAAGATGGAAAAACTCACATTTTTGTACTACTGTTTTATTCTCTGGCTCTGCAATTCTTTTACATATGTAGTAGGCAGTTCAATGAACTCAATATCATCTGCACCTGTAACTTCCAGGTAGAGGTGCTGTCTTTATACCCTACTTTGAAAATACTTGCCCCTAGCTCAAGATGTGCTGAGCCCAAGGTGAAATTTCACTGCTCCAATTTTAGCCATATGACTTTAGTGTGTGTGGTATAGCCAATCTATCATGGTATTGTAAAACAAAGCCCCTTTTAACAAATCATCCCATCCAAGATGTTGAGATGCTATGCCTGGAAAGAGGTCTTTTCCTTTTTATTGCTAATTGAGGCTATATAAATTCAAGATTGCTACTGGTCATTGTTGGAAAGAGTGCAAGCAAAATTGAAGCAGGGATGATAGCAATTGTACTCAGGCCTAGTCTTGTGCTATCTTCAGTGACCTATCTCAATATGGTGAATTCTATCACTGTTCATAATTAGCTGTTTCCTTTCTATGAGAGAACCATTGTCCTTCCTCTGGCTGCACTTGCTGTGCCTTCCTATAGGAAGAGATACTTCCCTCATCCATTGGCATCGAGTGATTTGATTTAGCTGATATAATGTGGGAAAAATAAATGTGTATATCCAAAAGAAATTATAGACCCATCACTCGTTTCTGTGGTTACATTTTCCATCTCCCTCAAGACTGAGATGGGGCTGCTTCTTCAGCTAGGTCTCACATGCCCCTAGAAATAAACCCATGTTATGAAAGAAACACAAAAGCTCCTAGTAGCCCTTTGTGTGTGTGTGTCTCTCTACATTCTTCCCTCCATTTCTCCTCCTTCCCTCCCTTTATTCTCTCTCTTCTAGAATATTCTTCCACTGGGTTTCTAACCCTGTAACTGGAGGTATTCTAGGTATCCAATGACTAATATATGTTCTTTATTCCATTGCTAAAACATACAGTCGAGCAACACATTTACAAAACAAATTATCAAGGTCGACATGTGTGAACAACTGTACATTTCATTAGCCCATCCCAGAAGTGACAAATTCAATGTGTAATAAAAAAATTACATTTAGCATTAAACATATGTTCAGAAATGCTGAATAAGTGTTCATAGTAAACAGTTAACTTGTTCCTGATAACACCCATTCCTGCCTGTAGCTAAGGTTCTGATTTTAAACCTCTTATCACTGAACACAATAATCATAATTTCAATTTCCGTTAATAACACTTTGGTTTTCATCACAAATATTTTACATTATACTTAATAAATCTTAATTAGCTCTTAAGAATTGTTAAATCTATTTTGAATATTCCATACTGTTTGTTTGATGCTAAAATTGAAACAATGTCACAATTGTCATACATCTGTAGGTAGACAGTGAAATAATGAAAAGTATTTCCCAGCCAGTGTGTTTCAAATTATTTATGCATATCCACATCTGGTTCTCCTCTCTTTCCTGAAGATTCAAGGAGACCATTCCTCCTAGTAAGATTTCAGTTCATCTGTGCTAAGTGACTAGTTTTAGCTGACATCATTTTAACCAACAACATTTCAAACTCACCCTGAAACCACTGGAGATACCTTGGCGATTGTAGCTGGAAGGGATGCTATTGGCATCTATTATGTAGAACATGGTGATGTTGATATTTTCCTTGAAGTTCATGGTATTGCAGTTTGCATCTTAGACTGTCCATACTAGATTCATGTTTTGGACACTTGGTCTACAGATTAGCATTACTTTGAAGACTGGGAGCTTGAGTGGGTGAGACATGGATGGCAGAAATAAACCACAAGGGTGGATCTTTGAAAGTTATATTTATTTCTAGTTCTAGTATGCTTTCTCCACTTGATGGCTGACCTACACTATGAGAACTGCCACAGTCTCACACTCCTGCTGCCATGGACAGAGACATTCCCCTCTGCCACTCCTTTCTCCCAACAGTGGGCTGGAATCTCTCTAAAACAAGCATCCATGACATACCTTTCCTGCCCTAAGTTCCTTCTATTGGGTATGTTGGTCACAGTGATATAAAGTAACTGAGATATATGAAGGAAAGGCCTGACTATGCAAGAATACATATCTCTTAATGCCAAAAGTATCAGTGTTGAAAGCCCTTATTCAAGGCAATAAAATGTCAGTGGAAATAATGGTCAGTTTTAGGCTGGCATTTTCAAGACTTGTCATTTCTCTCAGAAATGTGTTGAAATGGAGGAACTGGAACAAGCAAGTGACTTGAATTATTGAATCATCTCACTTGAGAGATGTCTGTCTGAAGAGTTCCT
This sequence comes from Peromyscus eremicus, assembly GCF_949786415.1. Lineage (NCBI taxonomy): Eukaryota > Metazoa > Chordata > Mammalia > Rodentia > Cricetidae > Peromyscus > Peromyscus eremicus. Next base: position 13,074,625 of record NC_081428.1, read on the forward strand.
CGATCCTCAACACAATGTGTAATAGTATGAAACATGCCCCGCAAAGGCTCCTGTTTTGAAGGCTTGACTCCTGGGAGGTGGCACTATTTTGGAAGATGACAGAAACTGGAAGAGGTGGTACCTAGCTGGAATCAGGTCACTGAGAAACACACCTTTGAAGGTTAGCTCTTGTTTCTGGCCCTTCCTCTTTCTGTACCTCTGCTTCTTGGCCACCAAAAAGTGAGTGACTTGGCCCTACCACCGCCTTTGATATTCTGCTTCATCGTGGCCCCAAAACAATGGAGCCAGCCCACCAAGAAGTGGAACCTCCAACACCATGCGCCAAAATAAACCTTTCCTAATTGTAAATAAGTTCTCAGGTATTTGTCATGGCAATAAAAAAAACTGGCAAATCACGATGTAAATCTGTTTTCATCTTCCATGTTGACTTAGATTTTAGGACAAATTTGTTGCTACTATGTGACTTATTCTTACCAGTATTGGTAGTTTTATAAGTCTTGACATATGGGCATATAAATATTCTACATTTAAAAATACCAGCTCTAACTGGGTGGTGATGGTGCAGCACTCAGCAGGGCAGAGGCAGGGGGATCTCTGTGAGTTCGAAGCCAGCCTGGTCTACAGACTGGGTTCCAGGACAGCTACGGCTACACAGAGAAACCCTGTCTTGAAGGGGGAAAAAAACAGCTCCCATTACACATACAGAATCTAGTAGCTCACAAACATAACTTACATCTCAGGCAAATAATGTTTTAATTACTAGTCATTAATATATGCTGAAGATAGAGATGGCATTACTCAAGGGGGGAAAAAACAGGCTTTAAAGAACACATTTTTGGAACCAGTTGGCAATACACTCAAAAATCTCCAGAACACAGAACATAATTTCATGTGTGTGGGAAGAAGTGACCACCTAGGTCTGAAAAAGAAACCAAGGAGCTGTGATTTCCAGGGTGTGAGGCATGTTTTTGTCCAGAAGTTATAAAAATGTGAAATGAGAGGCTGGAACATGATTTTTTCTTCCTCAACACGGCAGATACAATGCTGCAGTTCCCAGCAGCCCAGCTGCAGTGGGCAATGAGTGCTCATAATAGAATGGACGACCGCTTAGGAAGGGATCCAATAAAATCCATGCTGAAGCCAAGAATAAAATCTGAGGAAAATGTCTTTACTTAATCACCCTAATCCCTCCTCCTGTGCACCAGAGATGGGCTCACATTTAAACCTAGTCTCACTGTAGGTGCTCAGATGAACCATGAAAAAGGAAATAATGCTTACGTTGCCGAGGCTTTCATTTGAAGGCAATAGTTTGTTATTTTTTAGTACTTTCCACCTTTTTCCATCTCAGCTAGAGTCAGGAAAATAATCGCAAAAGCTTTCAAAATAAGCTTGAAAGTCTTTAATTATCATGTCTCTGTGAGATGTAAAGTTGCTTGAAATCAAAACAAAAAGACAAAGAATGTACCTAATTGTGGTGACTTCAGATATGGGAAACTGACAAGTTCCAAAATGATGACATCAGAAGGAACTGCACATTTCACTTCAGATTCTCCTAGTGGAGACATTTATTCACCAAGGACCAATTAAAACCAGAATTCAAATATCTCATTTTTAAAAGCCTGAAGTTAATTCTATGATGAACATCCATTTTCATGGCCAGAAACTATTCAGATATAAGCAAGAGAAAAACAAAATTTTTTCCAAATCTTGCTGCCCTTGTGATATTCTTCATTTCCCTAGCCATGGCCATGTAGAAGTGACTGAATATTGTTCTGGGAGGAACTCTCCACTAATAAGGCAAAGGATCTAACTCTGACACAAAGGAAATCTAAAATTTGTAGACAATTACACAAGTATTACTGAGTGATCACACTTGTGTCCCATGGAGAGGGGAGGAGGGCAAGTCTGCACTTAAGAAAGGAATAACTCACTATTCTGCAGAAGGAGCTCACAAATTAATGTACTTTGTTTGAGTAAGAGACATCAACCTAGTATATACTAAAGAAGACTTATTCCAAAGCAATGGGTCTATAGACTAGTTCATGGTGATGCTCAGAGGGAGAAACAGTCAGGTACCTGCTTGAATAAGGGCAACAATATAAACCACCAGGAAAACATTAGAGCCAAATCAGGGATGAGTTCTACTACAAAATCCAAGAGTGATTTACACAGCAGTATAAACCCAGTCTACAATCTGGACTGCCTCAATGGTGGGGTGCACAGGTTGCTCAGGTGCACAGATCAACAGGACAGTGTCTACAATAATTACTAATTTTCTACCTCCTAGTAGAACAAAAACTCATACCTTCCTTCACACTGTAGACAGAACTGGTGTCAAGCCCAGGAGTAAAGGATGTTTGTTACTATGTACTTCTGATGAGGGGTGTCTTTCTGTGTGCTGTGAATATGTGTTGCTCTGATTGGTTGATAAATAAAGCCATTTGGCTGATGGCAAAGCAGCTTAGAGGCAGGCAGGAAATCTAAACAGAGAGACAGGAAGAAGGTGGAGAGAGACACCAGCCACCAACCAAGGAACAACATGCTAGCACACAGGTAAGCCATGGCCACATGGCAACTTACAGATTAATAGAAATGGGTTAATTTAAGATATAAGAACTAGCTAACAAGAAGCTTGATCCATAGACCATGGCCATGCAATTTGTAATTGATATAAGCCTCTGTGTGTTTACTTGGGTTTGAGTGGTTGCAAGACCAGGTGGGACACAGGAATTTTACAAGTGACTGTTGGGACCTTGCTGCTGGGCAAGACCAGGAAAACTTCCAGCTATATACTTCAGCTATAGGAGAAAATGTAAAAGTTCACTGAAATTAGCTCCTGGAAATCATTTTTGTCTTATGTCCCTGGAAGTCAAAGTCAGGCTTTGTGTATGCTAAATAAGTTCTCTACCTCTGATCTAAAATCAAACCTTATTTTATACTTCAAAATAGTCCTATACTTTTTTTGAAAATACCGTTACCTTAAACCCAAGTACTTTTCAATACTTATGCAATCCAGTACTGGAGAAAATTGAGGCTATATTCGAATTTGACATTGACAATAAATACAAAATTAGAAATTCTATAATTAAAATGAAGAGAAAATCCTCAGTTGGCTAGACTTGCTAGAGCTAACAACTAAAATAGAGGTTGGAAATTAGTTTGTTGGAAGCTTAAAATAATTTATTACTGCATGCAACATATTATATTGCATGACCTTTAATTTTGACTGCACTGAAATTGTATCCACTACCACCTTCACCAACGAGACTATGAAGGTAGGAAATGCATATTATTCATCCTTACACCTCCCCAGGTTATGTAACTCAGAGGAGGTACTCTTGATTAATAGTCCCCAAAGCAATACTTTAAAACCTAGCTTATGCTGTGGTTGGAAGGCATGAGCTTTATGATCTCAACTTTGACAACAGGTTACCTGTAATGAAAACTACGGCTCTTCTACACATACAACTATTTCATCAATGAAGCCATAACTCTATCAACAAGTAGAAAAGCCCTCGGGTGGCATGTATGCTGACTTAACTTTTTTTATAGGAAGAAAATTTCCAAGGAACTCATAGTGCCAGTTGTCTTAAAACACAGTTGTCAAACCATAACAAGGGATTTTCATTCTTGGCCAAAAAACAACAACAACAAAAAAAAAACCCACAAGCTATGCGTAATAGTGGCCTTTTAAACAAAGCACAGACCTTCCCCCCTCTCTCTGTCTCTGTCCCTCTGTCTCTGTCTCTTTCTGTCTCTCTGTCTCTCTCTCTGTCTCTCTCTCTCTGTTTATATGTGCATATGTGTATGTCTTCTTTTTCTTTTGAGACAGCTCAAAGTAACATAGCAGAAACTGGTCTCAAGTTCATAACCCTCCTACCTCAGTTTCCTGAGGTCTAGGATTAACAATATGCACAATCACACAGTACAAAGCAATTGTATGTTGACAATGAGACCTGATGGGGGTTTTGGTGGCGATAGTGGTAGATTTTGTAGGTTTTCCTGTTAGTTTGATTGTGTGTTTGTTTTGGTTTAGGTCCTACCTTGTCTTATAAGAGTCTTTTCTTCTCATATCCCAGCTGTGACTTGCAAAACTTGGGGAAAGTTATGCCCTTGTGGTGAAGGCAGAGGGCACTCAGATACTCAGTCAATTCTTGACCCATGCAACAACTAAAAGTATCCTTCTCTTTCCATGATTCATGCTTCATGTCACCTAATGCCAGTATGTTACTTTTCAATGTTTAATTACAGTGATTTCCAATAAGTATGTTCTTAAATGTCAAATATATCAACAACCAGTTGATCTATTATCTCATCCAATCTTGTTAAAGGCCAATTAAAATAACTGTTCTTGATAACACAACATCATTATTTATCATAATTTCACAAGCTAGTTGCACAACAAAAGTCACAGATGGGGGTCTGAGAAATAGAAGGAGGTAACAGGCCATTGAGAACATATCATTTTTCTGAAAGTCCTTAACCATTCAAAAAGCTAATTTTTCTGAATGCCTCCTTCTCTCCTTCAATGCCTTTAATTAAAATTCTCAAAATACATGCAGCTTTTGAAATATATGAAGCAAAATGCAAAGTAGACTGAATTAATCTGTCACCTAGCATTAAATAGTTCTTCTTTTGTCTGACACAAAATAAGCCTCTTCTGCCCTGTATTTTCATCCCTTGGGCTTTTTTCAGATTGATCTTTTTGTTGTCCCTGCAAGCACATGGGAAAGTTGGATTGTGTGTAAGAGTTAAATCTATGTTGCCCAGAGGTTGCTTTCCTCCACTGAAGATGTCTTTAATATACTTCAAAGTGAATCTGTAAAAAAAAAAAAAAAAAAAAAAAAAAAAAAAAAAAAAGAAGACTTCATTAAGAGCTGTTTCCATTATGACTTCTGAAATCTCCTGATGGCCTGATGCAGCTTTACAACTTGCACTAAATATAAATGAGGAGCAAATAAAAATAAATATTACACATCAGGCGTGCTCATAAAACTACTGAGTAATCGTTCTGCCCTCTAACCAAGGCCATGGAAGTGGCACCTAAAATCCTATTTTTAATGTTCTATACATTGTATAAAACCCCATGACTATCCCCAAAATAAGGCCATATGCTTAAGCCAGCATTGAGCAATTTTTCCCTCCATTAAACACACAACACACACACACACACACACACACACACACACACACATTCAGCAGGAAAATCTTAGCTTTATCTTTCAGGTAATAATTTTTTAATTAGGAAGATAAAAGTTTTAATATTAAAGGCAAATTATTTGTGTCTCAGGGATTTATATTTCCACAATGTACAATACTAAATATTCTGAATACTTCCTTTTAAATGGAGGGTGGGTCTCTTGGCTCCAGAGCATAAATACAAACCATGTTATTTCTATCAGGCACAGAACAGTTAATTTTCTTAATTACTTGTAATAGTTTTATTCACATAACATTTATAATGTGTTAAGAAATTTCAACAAGAACAATTGCAAAGTTAAATAAAATCTACGAAACTCTATTGGAAACAGGAGTTCATGACAGCTAAATAAAGTTTAGACAGCATAGCACTGATGTGGATATATGGAATGAGCCATCAGTGGTCCACCTGGATATTCAAGGGACCATGAGCCCGCTAATGATGACTGACACCAGATATCTAGGGAACCTGGAACAAGCAGAGATATCATCTGTCATTTAACTATTTCTGACAAAATGCCACTTTGCATGGTTTTGTGTCCATGGCCTTGAGATCAGAGTGCCTTCACTAGTCTGTCTGTGTGTGTCTGCCTGGAGGCCTGTGTGTCTGTGTCTGTGTAGCCTTTGTGTGGGCCATGTCCTTAGGTGCCTGTTGGCGTCTACTTGTATAACAAAGAATAAAGTATGTCACATCTTCTCAGAATTCTTGGAGTTCATTCAGCTGCCTGGTGTCCTGTGATGCTCTTCATTTCCTGGCTTCTGAGTTCAGCCCTCCCAGTCTCTGTAGAAATCCCAAACTCCGGTTGAATGAACTTAAATCCTGAGTGGAGAGAGAAGTTGTAACACCAATGTTTCATGTGCAGCTTTACATAAGTCCTTTATTTCTTAATGGATTATGATATTACTGCAATGATACAGTGATTATACTAATGGAAATTACTATTTCATTAAAGCCATCCTATTCATATGTATAATTTATGTATCTACCAAAGGATACCTCTACTGATAACAGATATTATTGAACACTAGCTTTGTATTCAGAAATTATTTTGATGCCTAAAATGAAATGGAAATATCAAAGAAGTAGAGCCAAAATATATAATATTAAATATTCTAATTATTTTCTTTCAAATTGTGGGTCTCTTGACTCTAGAACATAAATACAAGTCACTTTACTTCTAACAACCACAGAACAGTAATTTTCCTCATTACTTATGATATATACATAAATATCACATATGTACATGCATGTGTGATGAGCAAAATGAAGTAGGATTTAAAGTTTCCTAGGAACAAATCAATAAAAGATCAACAATTAAATTCCATTCATGATAGAGAGAATCTTTCTGACTTCGATTTCCTCAAAAAAAGTAAAAAGGAATGTTCTATTAAACAAATGAAACACTTAATAGACAAAGGCTTGAGTAGACAACTTTATATAAAACTTTATATAAAAGCAATCAAAGTGCAATATATTAAGAGATATTCAGCTTGTACTCAAAAATAAAGTACAACTTGAAACCAAAATATGATGCCACTAGACACCCACAAAAATGAATAAAATCTAATTGGCTATCCACTTGGCAAGAATATGAGGCCATTAGATCCCTCAAACCTATCAACAAAGAACTGATACCATGGATTTGGAATGTTTTTCTTTTCTTTTTATCCAAGCTCCATTTCTGCTGCTGTGATAAAATATCCTGGCATAAAAAAGCAACTTTGGAAAGAACAGGTTTCTTTGGCTTACAATTCCAGGTTACAGCCCATCATGACTGAGAAGTCAAGGCAGAAACTCAAGAGCATCACATTTCTCAGGTAGCTTTTTCTTCCCCTGTAATGTTCAGGAACCCCTGCCTAAGGGATGGTGCCACCCTCAATGGGCTTAGTCTTTCTACCTCAGTTAACCATCCAGTCAGTCTCCCACAGATACACCCACAGGCAAACCTGATCTAGATAATTCTTCATTAAGATTCTTCTTCCAGGTGATTTTATGTTGTATCAAGTTAATGATTAAAACTAACCAGCTCACTTTTCTTTCCTTGCTTTGCAGTGTTGTAGAGCAAACCAAAGGCCTCCTATATTTCTGCATGCTAAGCAAGCACTCTATCAACTAAGCTACATCTCCTGGAATGTTTTATTACTTATTAAAATTAATTGTGTCTACCCCATGACCAACTATCTCTACTCTTAAATATTTACCCAAGAAAAATGAAGATCTAAAAACATGAGATTTTTTTCACTCCTTTTATAGCTGTCAATTCTTGCCCACAAGAGCTATATTGTAATTTCATTTAATTGCCCACATCCCTTTTTTCAATACCAAGAATTACATTTATAATTTTTAGAAACATCCTAGAGTTATCTCTTAATATAGAAGGTGAAATGGGTTCTAGGACCTTCACATCTGTACAAAACTCCATAGTTACTCATCTCTATTGTAAATAATGTAGCTCTTACTTATAACATTCTCTTGTATACATTAAATCATTTCCACATTACTTACAATATCTAAAACACTGTAACACAAGTCATTGCTACAAAAACATGCTATTATTCAGGAAATAGTGAATGACAGGAAAAGCAGCCTGTCTATGTTCATTACATAAAAACCCTAAGTGAAATTATATTTTTCAGTTCTCTGTTATCTGAATACATGGACACAGACACAAAGAATCAATTGCATGGGCACAGAAAACTAACTGAATCTACAACTTTACCAAAAAGTACATTTTTTTTCAAATTTATATTAGGTATAAATGTTGTCTTGCATGTATTTTATATGTGTATTGTGTGTGCTCCTTTTAAAAACAAAAATCATGATCATAATTCAATTCCTGATGTCAGACTGAGTAATTATTTACATAAAAAATGTTTGCTAACAAAAAATTTTTTGGATACTGTGGTTTTAAAAATGAAACTCCCTTTACAGAATGTTCATTTTCCTACAGCTATTTATGTATGCAGAGAGTGAACCCCATCTGCATTGCTTACTTAAAATGCAGTGGTTATTGCATTATAAGAAACCATTTTGGCTCTCACCAACAGTGTAAGCAATTATCTCAAGCCAAATATCCTTAACTACTCTTTTGTCCTCTCCAACTTTAAAAGGCATTTCCATTTTCTCAATAGCCACACAGAAATGGAGGGCTGCCTTTTATTGTTGTGTAAAAGAAGATTCTATGAAAACGACTAAGAAGCATTTCCCTTGCAATAGCATATTATGAGATGTGGATTTTAAAAGGCTTTTCTATTACCAGTATCGTAATAGGGCAGATGTCTCCTGCATATACCACGTGTGCATTAAGAGCTAGAGTTTTGTAAGAGTTGACTATTGGAAGCATTTTAGATTATAGTACAAAATACTTGTGGCCTATTTTATAAAGTAAAAAAAATTGTAGTCTCCCTGAAATTTTTCAGAGGAATTTTGGAAGTTGGTGTTTTAAATACAAAGCATGGGCAGCAGAAGTAACTGAGCCAACCAGACAGCAGCAGATGAAAAAGTATCAGAGTCTTATAAAAGCCAGCTCCTGTGGCAGATTACCGCAACATTTTCCTTCAGATATGTTGGGATTTCAGATGCGAAGGTCTAAGTGGAGGCCACAAACTAGCCTTTGTGGATCAGGTGGGACCACCTTGCAATGGATAGCACATAGTAGAGACTACTTAGCAGTTTAAGAAATTTATGAAAGGTGTGCTTGGGTTTCAGGCATCTTCAAACACAAATGCTATGTGAGCCATTCACAAGATTCCATCCTTGTCATTGATAAAGTCTGAATGTTTGTGTCCCTCAAAATTGTCATGCAGAAATCTTATCCTGGGACAACAATGTTGAGAGGTGAGCCATTTAAGAGGTTATTAAGTCATGAGCAAAGCTTCCTAATAAATGGGATGGATGCCCTTGCCAGAGGCCCCAGAAGCTTGGCTTGCTCCTTCCTCCATGAGAGGGCACAACAGGAAACACTGTCTGTAGAGCCAAATGCCTTCTCACCAAACATGGAACCCCTCACGCCTGGATCATGTACTTCCCAGGCCCTAGAACTGTGAGAAATAAGTTTCTAGTAATTATAAATTATCCAGTCAATGGTATTTTGCACAGCAGCCTAAATGTGCTAAGACAGAGGTATCCAAAGACTAAGTAATTTTTTTTTATCTGAAAAACACAGATAAGACCTTTAGAGGCATTTAGTTTATGATCTATAAGTAGTTGGCAATCAATGAACAGTCAAGAAATGGAATTGCTATCTTTGAATCATGATATTACAAGAGATATAATGAAGAAAAACTGAATTTTAACACTTTTTAATGCTTGATTGGCATCTGTTTTACTCTCTGCCTGTCTGTCTCTGTCTCTTTGCCTCTCTCTCTCTCTCTCTCTCTCTCTCTCTCTCTCTCTCTCTCTCTCTCTCTCTCTCTCTCTCTCCTTCCCATGACTGTGGATCAAGATGTGAGATCTGTCACTGTGAACTTTAACCCTTTGCAACTGTAAGCCAATTAAACACTTCTTTATAAGTTTTCTTGGTCTGCTGGGTGGTAGTGGTGCATACCTTTAAATCCCAGAATCCAAGATGGCCAGAGCTATAGAGAGAAAGGCTGTCTCAAAAAGCCAAAATAAAAGAAAATAATTAAATAAATAAATGCCTCAGTCATTGTGTTTTATCACAGAAATAGAAAAGAAACTAAGACAGAGCCTCTAGAACTATGGAAAACACATTTCTGTGTTTAAGAATCCTAGGCTAAGGCACTTTGTTACAAACAAAACAATATAAAGTTCAAAGATTGACAAGTAGCTGAAGACAGTAAAAATGTTCACACCAGCTTTAAAAAAACTGATAGTGTTGTCCATGAGTCATTAATAGAAATAAAATTAAGACCCAAAAGAAAAAAGTAGCTCAAAAAAGTGGAACTTTAAGGAAGATTTTGAAGTAGAACAGCTTCATGTCATCTCTGCCCTATATATATATGCGCTAGTACCCAGGAAATTTCAGCAATACAAGGTTAAAAATAACTAAGAAAAAAATCATCAAGATACATACCTTTCAACACTCTCAGTCTTAAGTAGAAACTATGACATAAAGTAGTCAAGCCGCAAAGAATGGCAAGATGATTTTGACTGTTTTATTGTTCCCTTCACTAAAAAGATGCCTGCGGGTTATTCTTACCTTTTTCTTCTTGTGATATACTCTCATCATTCTTACCATGTCAACATACCCCCATGGATGAGCCAACATTAAGCTAACACGATGCATCTTCATAGGTCAGTCCATCAGATAGAGCAAGCATTTCCCCTTCATCTCCAAAGAGTACCCTTTTGTTTTCATGACATGTCTAGTCCATAACTCTTTTCTTCCTCTCTCCCTCTCCCCTCCTTTATGATCTTTTCTTCCCCTTTTACCATCCTGTTTCTACTTTCATGACCTACACACACACACACACACACACACACACACACACACGAGAGAGAGAGAGAGAGAGAGAGAGAGAGAGAGAGAGAGAGAGAGAGAGAGACGACAGAGAGATCTAGAGTTCACATACTACAGAAAACATATGGTATTTGTCTTCCTGAGTGTAAATTATTTTGCTTAACATTATCATCTCCAGTTTCATCTGATTTCCTGCAAATATCATGATTCACTTTTCCTTGTGGCTAAATGAAAGTTCATCATGTATATGTCCACATTTTCTTCATCCATTCAACTGCCCATGGACACTGGTTCCATTTCCTAGCTATTGTAGCACCTTGAGTAGGTTCTAAAGTATGGATTTTCATCAGAACAAGAAAAGTTTCCCATGCCTTCTACCCAGGACCATGAATCCAAGATGATGCAATGAAGAGCTGTGTTCCAATGTATAAAATCTGGGGGACATAGCTAAACAGTAACATCACTCAGCACTCAATGGCTAAGTCAGTAAACTGAATGTTCTAAAAAGGAAGATAGAAGAACTCAGCTCTGCCAGAGAAGGGAAAATTGTATTGACTTACTTAGTATTACTTCAGGACCAGAGGATAGAATAAAGACTTGGTAGCATTTGCTGTGTTTGGAAGTTAATGCTCAAAGGCAGCAATGGAGAAGTAAAGGGATCAGGCAAAGAGGAGGAAGCCATTGTATGATGCTTTGTTGAGAGAATCTACCAGACATTCTGAGAAGCACATACGGTACCCCTCTGAAGAGTCTACCAGGAAGACGAAAGAGTGAACAGTTTCTGTCTGGTTCTCATCTCCCATTGCCTGAGCAGCAGCCTTTGAGCAATAATTCCTCCTGCACCCATAAATCTTTGGCCTGCTCAGTGTCATCCAACTGGGAGCTCTAGGATTGGAAAGACCCAGGGGGAGAATGGAGAAATACTGGCAAGAGGTTGTAGCATGATGCAGTCCAAGCTAAAGGGAAAAACCACTGTTTTCACAGACTGTCCACTGTGCCTGTGGCTGGAATCAGAAGAGAGATGAAGAAATGCAATGCTGAATGCCAGAAGCATTTCCAATGAGCACAGAGCACAAGGCTTGTTGTTTACCAAGGACTGTCATTTGGGAAGATTTTTTTCTTGTCACAGTAATGGGCTCAAAAACAATAATTCTTAGTAGCACTTGCTAGATACATTTGTTTTTCCGATAAGAAAAATCACATTATTTTTCAAGGATAAGAGAGAAAAAGGAACAATAATATTTCTTGTAGCACTACCAACATAATAATAAGACAGAAAAATGTTTTAAAAAAATTGAAAAACCATCAGAGACAGCTTTGCCAGGCAAATGCCAATTTGTCCTTAACATTCTGTTACTCATTCCAATTAGAATACAAGAAAATGTCCTTCATGCATGCTACATAAAGGGAGAGAGTAGTATGTTCATTCCTGGAGGAAATATGAAGATATTCATTAATTATCTTTTTAAAATACTACTTCTTATATTTTTTAAATGTTCTTTTAAAATGCATCCATGAACTTTGACCCAGTAATTCTAAGGAGAATAGAACTTTTAAAGATTTACTTATTTTTATTTTATGTGTATGAGTGCTTTGCCTGCATATATGTGCACCATGTGTGTGCATGGTCACAAAAGAAGCCAAAGGAGGGCACCAGGGGAACTGGTATTACAGATGGTTGTGAGCTGCCAAGTGGATACCGGGAACTAAACCAAGGTTCTCTGCAAAAGCAATAGAGGTCTTAATGTCTGAGTCATCTTTTAGCACCAAAGGAATAGAAATTTCACACGTAAAAGTATTTAGGCCAAGATTAAGGATTTAGCTTTGTGATAGAGTACTTGCCTGGGAAGCCTAAAGCCTTGGGTTCAATCCTTAGTGCTGAAAAAAAAAATTAAAAATAAACCAATTTGTTTTCAACAGCACAGATGGTAAAAATAAAATAAGGTGCATCCGCTTTTAATTTTGTTCCTTGTACTCTAAAATTCATGTCTGGAGAAACACTGAATGCCAACTGGCAGATAGCAAAGCATAATTTAAAACTATTCACCTGAAGCAGAAAGATCATGAGTTCAAGACCAGCCTGGATTACCTAGCAAGACTCTGTTTCAAAAGTAGTCAAAATAAATAAAAAGAAAGAAGAAAGAAAACCTACCAATTTGCTTCGCTTTAAACACTAACAGAAACACACTGTATGTTTGTATGTGCATGAATGAGCACGTATGCATGTGTATCTGCATGCATGTAGATGAAATTTGCAAAAAAAAATTGCAGATGTGTCCCTCAAGGTATCCACATAGTTTTGAGAAAATATCTCCCACTGGCCTGAGGGTCATCAAGTAGGCCAAGGTAGGCTGCCAGTGCACCCCAGCCATCTGACTGTCCCCATTACCCCAAAAGCGGGAATACAAGAGCAGGCCACCATCACACAAGGCTTTCTGTTTTTGTTTTGTTTGTTTCAAAGTATAGATTCTGAGGACTGAACCCAAATCCTCCTGCTTGCAAGGCAAATACTTTACCGATTTACTATCTCCCCATTAACATGAGCATTTTAAGTATTTTATGTATTATGTATCAATATATCTGAACAAGAAAAAAAACTAAAGAGAAAGAAGCCAATTAATAGTAGATAATTCTTCATAATGGTAGAAGGATTGAGTATATATTTAACTTTGTTTGTATATATAAAATATATTTTAAAGGTTTAGACATAGATTCATAAGTTGTTTTCTTTCTTAAAATATATTTCTCTTAAAAGAGAAACTGTGCTAGCTTTTCCCAAAAATGTGTAACCAAAATGATAAATGAAGAAAGAATTATCACAAGCTCAAAACACCTAAAACAAGTGTCAATAATTTATGTATAAACCATTACACCCCAACCTCAAAGATCCCTGGGTTATTTGTTGAGAGAAAAGGGTTGGTGAGTCTTCTGAGAATGAGTAAGATCCTAAATTATCTGTATTCTTTTGACTCAGATGCTCATATTTTTAAATCAGCACTTCTACATTTGGAAAGACCTAGGACTAACCACTCTTTGCTAAGTCTAGAACTTTTAGTTGATACTAAGAAGGCAAAACAATCTATAAGATGTTTGAGGGGGTATAAATTACATCATCTTAAAAATTCTTCAAGGTAAATGAAAATCAAGGCAACAAATGTTTATATTTAGCACAGCTTCTTCCTTTAGCTATGAAACCGAGTTATCCAAGCACTTCACTTCTGCAAGGTCACAATGAGCTACGTAGGGGTCTGTCTGCAAAATTCCTCTAAGGTCAGCCAGTGTTACTGAATGATTCTGTCTTAGTGGGCTATAAACAAACGTGGGAAGCCAACAGCTTTTGTGCTTTGCACTGTATGCCCCCGACACATGCACAAACATATCTTTCTTCGGAGTGCCAGCTTCCAGTCTATGCCTGCAGAGCCAACCTGCCATTATCTGAACCCTCTCTTCCTCCCTATGGCTATCAAGGTTGACACAGCATGCACCATGTTACTTTCCTGGCAGGAGCTCGGGCTATTTTCCCAGTCTTCACTTTCTCTGTCATCAATCTAAAAGCAATCCGAAGAACTACTTTGCCCTTAAAAAAAAAAGTATAATAGCTGAGGGGGTGTGAAATGGATTATGGAATTTCCTTCCTTCAGGCAGCATCCGCACAGCACTTGGGGAGGTCTGGAGTGGGAGCCAAATGACATAATGGTGAGAATTGCAGAAACTGTTGTCTGTCCAGTGGTAGAAATGCTCTATGAGTCACACCACGCATTAGCCACCCATTCTGACTGGAAGTGCCAAGCCAAGAGCAAAAGAATAAATTTTGGCAACTTTCAAAACCTTCAGTATTTTGCTGACACTGGCAGGAGCAGTCGAAGTGAACTGGGACTTCTGTACCTGGACTTTTGCACAGACAGCGGTTGTGATGAGTGTACTTAATAATAGTGAACTGAATGGTATTTCAGAAGTGCAATGAGTGGTGTAAATGTCCTGACCACAAAAGAGCAGTGAGAATGATCAGTGTGTGTGTGTGTGTGTGGGGGGGGGGGATAGATGAGAAACTTAGCTTCATTTAGTCATTCCATAATGTGTATATACAGCAAAATCTCACATTGTGACTCAAATTACTGATTCATTTGTCAACCAGTCCTTTGGCTTTAAATGAAAGAAGAAAATAGAAAAGTCATGGTGGAGAAACTTAGAATCTGAGTTGGTCACTGAAACAGAGAGTTGAAGTTCAACTCTCCAGGTCATCGGTTCTCCATTGCTAAGGCTCCATGTTTTCAGTAATGGCAACCATTTACACAACTACCTTCATGATTGACAGTCCCCATTGGGAGGGACTAGATGAAGAGCAAGTTCAGAAGTCTCCAAACAGATAAATAAGCCACCCCTTACATTTCTTCATCAAAATCAAAGACTGAAAGCCAGAAATGATTAGAAAAAATATGAGTCACACCTCTACATGGCAGCCCAAAAATCTGCTCAGCCACCAGCTCTTCCAACACCAGTGGGAAGAGATGTTGCCAATTTCAACTAAGTCTCAAAGATCAAGCTGTCTCAGATGACAGGGAGCCACAGAAGCTAAGTTGAAATGGAGGCATCATGAATGCCAAGCCTTTGTAATAAGTTCTAACTATACCAGATCTTTTCTTGGTGAGAAAGTAAGCAAAATATTGAGTTGTGAATTTGTTTCCAATTGTAAAAGTTGTCAGAATCAAAAGAGTCCCTTGTCACATCTAATAAAAACCAGGAGTTTTATAGAAGAAGAGCTTTCATGCCCCATTGCCTGATATAACAAAACGTTCTTGCAAAACTACAACCTTGCACAAAGGCCACTGCATGAAACAAACAGCTCTGCAAGAACGTCTACTCAGCAACTCTGTTCTATTAGAATGCCATCAACTTCTCATTAATCCTTATAGGTGGATTACTCTTTCAAAGTATTGTACACAATCCTCCTCATTTGCCTGATTTTTATTTGTGTGTGTGTGTGTGTGTGTGTGTGTGTGTGTGTGTGTGTGTGTTGGGGTGTGTGTGTATGTGTGTTAGTGTGTGTGGGGTACACATGTGTACAGGTACACATTTCTAAACATGTGTGTATTTGGAAGCCAGAGGTCAAAGTCTTGATCATGCTCCACTTTATTATTTGAGGCAGGGTCTCTCACTGAACATAACTAAACTAGATAGCCAGCAAGCAGTAAGACTTTTCCTCCTTCTACCTTCTTCGGCACTAGAATCAGAAACTCAGCTTTTTAAATGGGTTCTGGGGATCCAACTTGAGTCCTCACGCTTGCATGACTGAGACTCTAGCAACTAAGCTATCTCCTAAGCCTTTTGCTTCACAGTTAAAATATCCTAATACTTTAATTTCTTTGAATATGCCTACAGTTGACTATAGTGTGTTCTCTATTGTGATGTTTACTGTCCTAAAACAAACCTCATCATCCTTCAGAATATCTCTTAGTGGTCTTTAATTTGACTGGCATCATTGTGTTTGGATACTATATTATAGTATCTGTTAAAACAATATAACTTCCTTCCTTCTGATGCTTGCCCATTCCTGGGCTCTTTTCCCTTAGGTTTTAGGAATTCCAGTACAGTCTCCTCCATAACTGTTGAGAGTAATGTTTATGAATGAGCAAAGTAAAGACTGTGTTTCATTTACTCTCCTTGCTTTCTCCAAAGCAAGTTGTTCTCTTGCATACCAGCTTGCTAGTTTTGCTACACACACACACACACACACACACACACACACACACACACACACACAAAATGGTCATGATCTAGAATCACCTTATTTGTTTCTTGGCCTTTTCATTGACGTGTGTCTTATAAATTTCCCAAGAGCAGGAGCTTTGTTTGTGCTGTCTACAGATGCTCCTTGTGACAATGCTAGTGGCACCCAAGGATGGTAAACACATACTAAGGGAGGTCAAACAGCCAGGTTGTCTTTTCTGAGTGTGAACATTCTTGCTTACTTACCATAGGTTTGTGAGGCCAGTGAAGTGTGATACTTGACACACAGTATCAATCCCACCAGCTTTCTATGCAGGTGCCTCTATTCTGGCAATGAGCCCATCAGCAGATGGTTAAATTCACATCAGCACTGGAAGTCAGCAAAGCAGCACACATCTGTCTAGGGATGCTGAAGAGCATTTGTTTACATACGTATAATTTTTTGACAGTTCTTGGGTTTATTTTGTTTTACTATGCCCAATTTTTTTCTGTTTTTTTTTTTTTATGCATGCTGTGTAGTATACTGTGGGTATTTTTATATGTGGGCATGCACACACATTTGGAGACCAGAGGTCAGGTGTCTTTCTCACATCACACTTTATTTTTTGATACAGGATATCTTCCTGAGCCAAGCTAGACTGGTTTACTGGTGAGCTTAGGGATTTGCCTGTCTCTGCTTCCCATAGCACTTGGGTTACAAATGTATGCCACACTCCTGCCTTTTTACATGGGTGCTTGCAATCCAAACTCAGGTTTTCATGCTTACACAGCAGGAACCTTACCACTGAGCTGTTTCTCCAGCATCTTCTTGATTTTTTAAGGAGAGATTATTTTATTGTATAATATAAAATGTTTGTGAATCTCCAGTTAACACTGATTTGATTTTGATCTGTACTTGAAAGTACTATTGTTCTTATTAATGAAACTGGTTGAGCACTGCATGTCTGCAGTCCCAGCACACAGCAGACTGAGGAGGACGATCAGCAGCGTAAAGCCTCTGTGAGCTACACATGAAACCCTGTCTCTAAAGCCAAAAGAACAAAAGAGAAAGAGAAGTGGGGAGAAGAAAAGGAAGAAGGAGAGGAGGAGAGCAAGAGGCAAAAAGAAGAAAGAGAGGGGAAGGGAGGAAGAAAGGAAAGAAGAGAGAAAGAAGGAAGGGAGGGAGGGAGGAAGAAAGGAAAGAAGGAAGTAAACTATGAGAGACTTAGAATATTTACAGACATGTACTATTGTTTGTTATTTTAGCAGCTCTAACTAATCTTATTCTAAAGGCTTTGGTGTTTCCTAATCAGAGAAAATTTGCTTTTAACGATGTAATTAAAATTCTGGGTAGCCGGGCGGTGGTGGCGCATGCCTTTATTCCCAGCACTCGGGAGGCAGAGCCAGGCGGATCTCTGTGAGTTCGAGGCCAGCCTGGGCTACCAAGTGAGTCCCAGGAAAGGCGCAAAGCTACACAGAGAAACCCTGTCTCGAAAAACCAAAAAAAAAAAAAAAAAAAAAATTTCTGGGTAATGCCATCTTTAAAAACTGGCTTTAGAACAAAGTCGTGGAT
The DNA here is from genome assembly GCF_949786415.1 of Peromyscus eremicus. Classification (NCBI taxonomy): domain Eukaryota; kingdom Metazoa; phylum Chordata; class Mammalia; order Rodentia; family Cricetidae; genus Peromyscus; species Peromyscus eremicus. The sequence continues at coordinate 13,092,526 of NC_081428.1, forward strand.
TTGGAACTTACATTCATTCTTCTTTAAGCATAACATTTCTTGATCAAGAGGAAATTTTTTACATGAAAATATTTTACTGGTTCAATTTTTGTGTATAATTGATAAACAATCTGTCTCTTTTATGCATCTATTTATTTACTTGTATGAGGGGGTACCATGATGCATATTTGGATGTCAGAGAACAACTGGCTAGAGTCAGTTCTGTCCTACCACGTGATATCCGAGGATAACTCTAAGTCATCTTACCAGCCCTAAACATCATTTTCACTTTTTCCATCAAAAGGTAATACAAAAAACAAAAAAACAAAAAAACTTCTTTTGCTCAGGCAATATTGTATTTTATTATTTATTTCATTTACATTAGTTTATGGCAAATGCCAGTTAATCTGTGAGTATTTTTAAAAATAAATTACTATTAGGAAGTAAAAAAGCAAGCATTGAGTACAGATGGGTTGTAGAGCCATGCAGTCTACTCCAAGTTATGTAAACCACATTCCACTTCAGACACTTTTGACCAATGCATTCTTTGTTGATATTTGGTATTGTAGACAAAGTGAACTCCTAAGTTCATTCACTGATAAGAGAGACACTGGTCTTTCTAGAGTTATTCAAAATGAAATTGCCTTCTCACTGGGAAAACAGGAAAGTTGCATAAAATCAGCTCTTTCTGCTAAACTCATGAATATTAAGATGCATAGCAGTGATTTTTTTTATTGGAATACTTTTTACATTCGATTTCACTTGATTGTAGATGGCATTGATGAAAACATCAGGGCTCAGAGGTTAGCAATTGTGTGCTAAATGAGGTTCTTTGGGCCAAATAGACTGTATTTGAGTCCATGTAGTTTTAATGGAAGACAAATGGGGACTGTCGGTGCTACAGACTTCCCAGAACAAAGGTATTTAGCAAACATAAAACACTAGAATTCTGATTTTGTGTATATATGAAGTTGTACCAATATTCCTTTTTCCAAAAAAGCATTAAAAGCTCTGAATATTCATTTTTATATCACGAAACCATCTCCATTCTTCGATTAAATTATTTAATTAAAGCTGATATCAAAGCTCATAGTCTACTAGGATGACACAAATTAAGAAAGACTAAATAACCTAGTGAGGAAATGGGTAATGAGATAAAATAATGATGAAGTGCAAATGCCACTACATACATGAAGAATGTCTGCCGTCCTTATCCATTAGGGGAATGTTGATCCAAACTGTACTGACTTCACCTCAGCTGTATATATATATATATATATATATATATATATATATATATATATATATATATATATATATATATATATATACAAGCTGAGATAGAAGCCAAGATACAAGCAGGTATAGGCTTATATATCTCTGCTAGAATGTAGATTGGTCTGGCCACTATACAAATCAGTATGAAGTCTCCTCAATAACTAAAAGGAAAACTACTATGTGACATTCTATATGATGTACTCTATATATACTATATGGTATACTGTATATAGTATATGATATACTATATGATACTCTTGTACATCCTTGTTCACTGAAGCAGTTCAAAATAGCCAAACTACGGATTTTACCTGGGTGTCTATCAAAAGAGATGAGGATAGAAATGGGGTATACATAGTTAGCCATAAAGATGAACAGAATAACTTTTAGGAAATGGGATGGAGCTGAAGATCACCATAGCAAAGGATGATAGAGTCTGAAAAACAAATATTGTGTCTTCTGTCATATACAGAACCTAAATTATGGTTATGTGCCTATGTACATGTGCATGCATGCACACACATACTTACGACATGGAAGTAGAAGATGGCTATCTGGGAGAGAGACTAATGGTGGGGGTGGGCAGAAAGCTGTGGGTCACAGGTGTTTAATGTGATCAAAGTCCATGATATAACTAAATGTATTGTGAAACTTTGTGCCATGATGATATGAAGATGATTTGTTAAAAATAAACTGCTGTGAAGATTTTCTCTTCTAGGGAAGAACGTTCATGGTTCCGAGAGACAGACATTTATCAGACTGTGATTGCTCCACCAACTAAGAACGGCCATGCACCACCGTTAGCATGCCAGAGTCTCGTTCGTTATTGGAATTAACCAGACAAATCACTCCACAGAGGCTTCCAGTCTGAGGAAACAGGATCAGCTGAGGAATTGGCGAGGTGAAGCTGTGGCTTGTTCTGCTTCTCTGATCTTCCAGCATTCACCCCAATACCTGGCTCCAGGTTTGATTTTATTAATAAGACTATTTAAGATTCATGCTACATCTGGTGCCCAACTTGTGGGGCATGAATTCATGAAAAAGATGCTGGCCTTTGGCCTCCTTGCAGGCCCCAGTTCAGGCCCGTGCTACACTCAGCCAGTTGTGGTGGTGCAGGCCCATAGGATTTACTGAAGGAGGCAGAGGCAGGAGGATCCTGAGTTTGAGGCCAGCCTAGGAGACTTGCTAAGGAGAAGCTTCACTGGGGACGAACCACAAACAGTGGTGGAACCATTGGAGGCAGAGGCTGCTGCTCTGAGTTGCTGGCTCCTTTTCATCATGTTGGTGACTGCGGTGATGCTGCTACCTGGGACGAAGGACTTACTGCTGTTTGTTCAGAGAAGAATTGCCAGTACCATCATGTTAAAAGAAAGCATCAGCAAAGGTCAGTTTGGAAAAGTTTGGCAAGAGCAATGGTGGGGAGAAGATTTTCTCTTCTAGGGAAGAATGTTCATGGTTCGGAGAGACAGATGTATATCAGACTGTGATTGCTCCAAACCACAAAGGAACCACAAAAAAAAAAAAAAAAAAAAAAAAAAAAAAAGTCTGCAGGGAACCATGACCACGCCTAACAGCAACTTTGAAATCTTCAAAAGGATGATGGGACCCCACAAAAATGATTCCACAAGGACTACAGTAAAGCCATTAAGCTGATTAACACCACAGAAAGATCTGCTTTGGACAACAAACTGCTCAGGACAATTTCGAGATGGCTAGCTGAGATGATCCAGCCTGACAGACTACTTGAATAAGGACTTGAAACAAGCCCTGCACTTTCTCAATATGCAGCTACTGGACAAATGATACAGGACTTGACAATTAACCCAAAAATTTTCTTTTCAGGATTCCCTAAAGATGTCTTTACCCCCAGAAAGCAGGAAGTAATTTTAAGAAAACAACACCCACATTCCCAAGAGGTAGGATGGGAGGTTTTTGGTCATTTAATGAGTTATGGATATTGTCATTGTTTATGATGGTTGGTTACAAGCTGTAAATTGTTAATGGTCAGGAAAAAAAGCTGAACAAGGAGATTAGATTCAGAGTTTTTGTTTGAAAAAAAAAGAAAAAGAAAAAAGAGAATATAGATATGAGGTAGATCACTGAATCTACTCTGAGAAAAAAAAGATAAAGAAATAATAGGATAAATGGGTAGATCATTGAATCTACTCTAAAAAGAAAAAGGGGAAGATATAAAAATGACAAAAGGTAGATTATTGAATCTATTATGGAAAGAAAAAAGAGAGAATATGGATACGATAAGATAAAAAGGTCAATTATTGAATCTACTTTTAAAAAGAAACTACTTGTTTTAAATAGGATAAGTAATGAAATTTTTTGTCTGAGTTTATCAAATGTTACTGTACTGGACATTGTTAATATATATATATAACGGAGTTTTTTTGTCTGAATCTGTCAAATGTTAATGGACAGGACATTGTTAATGTAATTCTTGACTGTATATATTGTATATACTTATTGGATATAGTTTTTCTAGTATTAGTTATAAGCTTTTTTAAAATTTTAGACAAAAAAAGGGGAAATGTGGTTGATATATTATGCACCCCAATAGACTTATCTGGGGGTCAGAGAACAGAACAGCCACTAGATACAGAGGCCAGAAAATGGTGGCACACACACCTTTAATCCTAGCATTCCAAAGGCAGAGATCCTCTGGATCTCTATGGGTTCAAGGTCACACTGGAAATAGCCAGGCATGGTGACTCACACCTTTAATCCCAGAAGGATGGCTGGAAGCAGAAAGGTATTTAAGGCGTGAGGGCCAGGAACTAGTGCTGGTTAAGCTTTCAGGCTTTTGAGCAGCACAGTTCAGCTGAGATTCATTCTGGATGAGGACTCAGAGGCTTCCAGTCTGAGGAAACAGGATCAGCTGAGGAATTGGCAAGGTGAGGAAGCTGTGGCTTATTCTGCTTCTCTTATCTTCCAGCGTTGACCCCAATAACTGGCATCAGGTTTGATTTTATTAATAAGACCTTCTAACAATTCATGCTACAATAAACAGAAATTTAAAGTTAATGTTCAGATGGCAAAAAAAAATTGGTTCAGAAAGCTTAATAAATCATTATGTTGTTTGAGAAGAAAATAAAACTTCAAGGAGCTGTGCACGCCACAAAGAGACTAGCCACCTATTGTAGTGGTGGTTTTGTTTTTCCAATATCTAAAAGGGAGTAAGAGATAAATGAAGGAAAACTTCCATTTGCAGACATTTTCTCCCGAAAGATTTACCTATCCTAAATTTCAGTTCCTCATTAATATTCCATAGCATGTATAAAAACAGTAGAATTTTTAAGTCATTTGAATAATTTAACTCCTAATAAAGTTCAATTTTTCCACTGCAGGATAAGAAAATGTGGATCTATAATGGGAAACACATTTTACATAGTCTTTACCATCAGAAGTGAGTCCCAGTCTCCAAATATTGCCACATTCAATAATCTGAATTGCCTAGCCTCCCCTTTTAGACCCGTTTTTGTTGTTGTGATTGGTGGTGGTGGTGGTGGTGGTTGTTTTTTGTTTGTTTGTTTGTTTGTTTTTTTCTTTTCAGAAAAGACAGTACATGAACAACAGGAGAGAAGACAGAAGAAAATAAAGTAAGTCTTCACACTGGTACAGTGTGTTCTTAGGTCAAGCTCTCAACAATGGAAAATAGCCTGAGAAATCATGTGTTGTAGAGGGCCAGTACCATTATATGCAACATATTACCAGCCTGAGGTATACTCATTCAAGTTTTAGGATTACAGCCCTGTGACCCTTCTGAGATGTGCCATTCAAGACTTCATGGTAATGTCACGCTATTAGTACACCCATCACTATGCAGAGATCAAAGCAGAGCCTGAGGACTTACCACAAAGTATCAGGATGCACAGATGTCTGACAGGATATTTGCCTCACTATGGACCAAACACAAAATCATTAAGCAAATTTTGGAGTTACTGTATAGCAAAGATGGCACACAAAAACATGCTCAAATGACACATTGTCTTTCTTCTCAGGACATCTTTGTACCCTACAGATTCTCAAGGTGAGAATACTACAACGCAGACCTATCCTGAGAGAAAAGTGGGTGGTACGATGTGGTTCCTAAAGGTAACCCACTCAGGCGCAGCTCTGTGCCTTCCATACAAGGTCTGGAAAATGGAGAAACCAATTTCTTACTCTGTCATTACAAACATGGAAATCTCATAGTTATTGAGTAGGAGCACTTAGAAAATGAAAATAAGCAACATATTACTTGTAATAATTATTATAATTAGCTTTAAAATACTGTCTAAAACTCAAGATAAACAAAAGCTTTACGAATTACCTCAAAACTCAGAATTGGGGGCTCGAGAGATGGCTCAACAGTTAGGAGCATTGCAACTTTTGCAGAGGCCCTGAGTTCAGTTCCCAGAATCCATATTGGAAGGCTCACAACCTTGCATAACTCCAGCTCCAGGGAATCCATTGCCCTTTTCTGCATGTCTCAGGCACCTGCACACAGAATATGCATACTTTTAAAACTAAAAATCTTTCTTAAAAAAACTCAGAATTAAGATATTTTCTTTTCCCCCAATCTGACTATAGGTGGTACCACAGTAATAAGTTTTCTGTAAACAGTTTTTAGCATGCATGATATTTCCTATGAGAAACTATGGAAAAATGAAACTACCAGCCAATACCCATCATTAAATCGGAGCAAAATGACATTCATCTAAATATTAGCAAAACAAATCCAGTATTAGATGAAACAATACACCCTGACCATGGCAAAGTTAGACTGTAGGACTCATGGACCAGCTCACATGCAACTAGTTGAGGATGCCACAGGAATGGATCACAAAGGTTAATAGCATGCATAGCCTCTTGCGGCCCAAAGGATGTTTTGGTACCTGGTGTCATCTTTGGTACCTGGGCTCCATCTCATCCCTTTAGCATTCACTCATATCATGTGACATCCCTTATCTAATTACTCTGGTCAGGGAGACAGGATGGACAATCAGAAACTAGAGGATATGTCTGGTATCCAGAGTGGCCATAATCTATTGGAGGAGAGCTGTGGAATTGCTACTGGAGAAACAACATTGATGTCCAAGAAACTCACATTTAAACAGCAGACGTGTGACCTGTTCACTGGCTGGTTTTGTGTGTCAACTTGACACAAGCTAGAGTCATCAGAGAGGAAGGAGCCTCAGTTGAGGAAATGCCTCCATGAGACCCAGCTGTAAGGTATTTTCTCAAATAGTGATCAATGAGGTAAGGCCCAGACAAGGGCAAAAGAAACCTAGCCAGTTTCTTCACCAAGATATCACAAGAACAATCTCTAGGCAATATACTAAAATTTTTCTCCTCTGTAATTTCTTGAGCAAGCCCCCCACACACACACACACACACACAATTTATCAAATTACATTCAATACCACTGTCTGTTGCTAGAGTTTTCCTGGTTCTGCCTGGCCCACAGTCAGAACAAATCTCTCTTACCGGCCAGTCCTGCAGCCGCTCATACCCAACCAAGTAAACACACAGAGACTTATATTACTTATAAACTGTATGGTCATGGCAGGCTTTTTGCTAACTGTTCTTATATCTTAAATTAACCCATTTCTATTAATCTATAAGTTCCCACATGGCTTGTGGCTTACCGGTATCTTAACATCTGCTTTTCATCATGGCAGCTGGCAGTGTCTCTCTGACTCAGACTTCCTGTTCCCACAATTCTCCTCTCTGCTTGTCCCACCCATACTTCCTGCCTGGCTACTGGCCAATCAGCATTTTACTTATCAGTCAATCAGAGCAACACATTCACAGCATCCTCAGCAACTGTCTTCCATGCTCCTACTAGTATGGCCCATTAAGCAACACTTGAAGTGTTCAACTGCCTTTCTAATCTACAGTCCCAAGGTTCACACACCTCCAAACAAAAACATAGTCAGGCCCATCACAGCAGTACCCCAGTCCCTGGTACCAACTCCTGTCTTAGTTAGGGTTTCTATTGCTGTGAAAAGACACCATGACTATGGCAGCTCTCATAAAGGAAAACACTTCATCGGGATGGCTTGCCTACAGTTTCAGAGATACAGTCCATTGTCAACATGGAGCATGGCAGCATGCAGGTACTGGAGTGGTAACTGAGAGTCCTACATCTTACAGGCAACAAGAAGTCAACTGAGACACTGGGCAGTATCCTGAGCACAAGAAATCTCAAAATCTACCACCACAGTGACACACTACCTCCAACAAGGCTATACCCACTCCAACAAAGCCACACCTCCTAATAGTGCCTCTCCCTATGAGATTATGGGGACCAATTACATTCAAACTACCACAACCTGACAGGCATTTGGATGGATTGATAGAAAATTTTCCTTCTTTCAAATACCAGCTCCATTTCATTGAGCATGTGACACAAACGATTTATTTTGGTTTGGTTTGGTTTGGTTTGGTTCAGTTTTGGGTTTTGGTTTTTGGTGTTTTTAAACTTCATTAGCTCTTCAGAAGTTTCTGAAATTGTCAGAAAGTCAAGTCATGGTTTCAATGTTTTGACAAAAATTCCTTTGTAAAGTAGATGTCTAAATATAAGTTAGCTTTTTATGTATGTTCAGACTATACTTACATGAGTCTAGTTTTCTGTAAGGATAGCACTGCCAATTTTTTTTAAATCAATCCAATAAAGCAACCAACTAATTTAATCTCCTTAAGTTTAATCAAGAACCAATTACTAAAGCAGTCACATCTCTCTATGTCATTGAGTTCAGCCAATTGAAAGGGGTTGGTGATTGGTGAGTTTAGGGAGGAAGAAATCAAGTGTTTTCTTGAACAATAAGTAATTTGCCAGGTCTCCCAGCACTACAGAGACAGAGGCAGGAGGATTGCAAATTCAAGGACAGGGGACAGCCTGGGCTATGTAGAAAGGAAAAATAAAGAAATGTAAGAGGACAGAACATAAGTGAATTGTGTGAAATAATTGGTTTCTTGTTCCTTCATTGGCCAACTTCAAATTTACATGTAGTTTTATTAGGTCAACTGGTTGTCTGGGAATCATAAACCCACAATATGAATCCTAGTACTTGCCAAGAGTTAAGTACAGTATTATGCAGTTTTCATGTGCACTATGAAGCTCATGGAAACAAGCTGAAAACCAGGAGCACTTGCTCTTAAAATGTGAACATCAACTCTTAAAATTTATCCTCATTGGCCATCTGGTCATCATGCTAAATGACCTCAGAGAAAAATTGTCTCACATCTCAGTATCTTGAGAGAAGATAAATTGTTGTTTTTACTGGCCCACATTAATTTTATTTTTCAAAGAAGCCAACAGAGGGGCAGTGACATTAGCAATCCCAGGAGGAAATGATTACTGTGCATATATATTACTTTAATCTAGGATGGCTTCCTCCTGAGCACTCCCACTTAATCTGTTTCAGCATTGCTCTCAGATGTCATGTGATTCTTTTTGAAAAATAGGTTCACAATATACAAAAGGATGCTCATGCATTTTTCCCTGCTCTTCTGACATGACTGTCTCTCAGTCCCCCTTTTATTTTAATTATACCATGTCATCCTCTGCCCAAGTCTCTTTCCAGACACTTAGTACAAAGGACCACACAGAGCCACGGAGTTCCTTTTATTTTTAAAACAAAATACATAAGCATCATTTCTCCCCACGGTTTCCACATCCATCTGTTTTTACATATTTCAATACCCTTTTCACAAATTTCAACAGGAAAATTTGGCTCTTATGTTTCCCTCAGGATGAACTTCTCAGGATAGCTCCAAATCATCCTATAATCAGAAAGAGAGAGGGAGATCACATGTCATTTTAGTTATAGAAAAGCAAAATATGCTGACCGAGCAACTGTGGAGGAACTGACCAAAGGGAAGATTTTAGAAATTTCAAAATCACATATGTATCTCTTCTTCCCTAAGTATAGTTTTGTTTCAAATGATAGTTATTAAAACAGCTAATTTTTGGGCATCAACATCAGAATTCTGCAGCCAGAAGGAAAAGATTAGATGCCAGCCTTCAGGGGCAATTGTCTCCACCATTGTGCTCTCTCCAGCTGCCCCCTCATTCTCCAAAGAGCCAGAGAGGGGACAGTGCAAGGTGCCTCCAAACAAAACCCATCATCGACCAATGTTAATGCTGGCTCTGGTTTAATTTACTTTTTAACAGGCCACAAAACAAAAGGCTGATTCTCAAGGACAGCTTTGCTTTATATTCATGCAGAGACATATGCCAAGTCATTTGGTAATTACATGACCAGAGGAGTGGTCGGCTTTTCATTCTACAGAAATAAATAACTAGCCCAGAGACAGATGGCCCCAGAGAAAGCAAAGCTAATGGGTCCGCAATCTGAAGTCACCCCAGGAGGAACACCTTTGCAGCTGGTCATCAGGAGGAAGGGGCGCTGGCCATCTGTACACATACACACACACGTACACACACACACACACACACACACACACACACACACACACAGCGGGGTGTGGGGGAGGCAGGGCAGAGGAAGAAGTCAGCCTGTGATGTTCGTAATGCTGTGATTTGGGGTCCCTCCACAGCTCTGCAGTGAAACTGCCTGTACTCATGAGTTCTCCAATCTCTGCCCATTTCTATTCATAAACTCCAGTCATCTTGTTTTCCTCTATCATCAGGAAGAAGAAAGTTACAGGAGCAACGTCACAAGATTGTTCTCAAGATTGAGTGAGGTCATCCATCAGAGATGGGAAACACACACAGGCTTTTCTGGGAAACACATTCCCAATCTCATCCCATTTCAGTTGATCTAGAGCAAGAGTTTGGTCTTTTTACATCTCTAAAGAGAGGATTGAGGAAACTGTCTACACCAAGGTCATTCAAGGACACTTGCCCTTGTCAAAATCGGCATGATTTGATGCATATAGAAAAAGTTTGCTCTCTGACACTGAAGAACAAGGAAATGATTTATAAAGTTTATAGAAAGCTAACCTCTTCTCTTACTTATTTTTTGTGCTTTTATTGAAATTTTTACTTCTTTTTGTTCAATCCTTTTAAATTTGTGTTTGCGAAGTTCATACGGGCAAAAAATGTGCTTTGATCAAAATCTTCTATTTTTACTTTATATGCATGAACATTTTAATAGCAAAGATGAATGGCACACTTACTCTGCTATGCACACGTATCTTTAAAATTCAGGTGAAGGAGGTGCTCTTACTGTATTTGTTATTATTGTTCATTTTAGACATGCATAGAAAAGTACAGTTTAATTTTCCTGAGAATGCCACATAAAAGACTGAAAGTATTGTGCCCATCATTCTGCTTTTAACTTCCCCATCCAGCCTTCTCTTGTACAAGATGCTGTAACTGAGAGATTCTGGTGTTAATACCCAGCATTTGATGCCTTCAAGATATGGACCAGCTCCTAAGCAGCATCCTTGGTGACTCAGAGGTGAGATAACAAGTGGAAATTTTCCTTGCAAGACTGAGATAGTCCTCTGTCATCCCTAGCCCTTGCACAACCAACTTGGCCTTGAGTGGCAAGATAAAGGGACTTAAAACACACACACACACACACACACACACACACACACACACACATCGTTGACTATTTAAAACTGTCTTTAAGATTAGTAACAAGAAGCGTTCACAGTGCACTTATCTCCATCTTCCACCCACAGCAAACTATGAATCTAAAGAAGTTAGAAGCATCTTATAGAGTCAGTTCTGGAAATGGCATAAATCAAATATATCACTGCCAAGGAATTAATCAATACAGTCAGGTAATGTTAATTAGCATGATGGATCTCAGGCTTGATTCTTATAGATTTTTGAATGGTAATATATTCCCTCAAAATAAGACTTCCTTCATCCATTACAGAACCGAGATCTCCTTCAATACTGAGAGACACATTTCCCCGACTGCTATAAGCACTGGTTGCTGAGAAATTTGGCTTCAGTAGAACCTCTGTCTAGAAACTGCCTGTATCTAAGTAGCCACTTCATTCATGGGTGCCCATTCTTTGGGCCAGCCCATGCCCTGTCTTGAGACATAAGGTCCCACTCTTTGCCTTTGTTTGGTTCACTAGGGCATCCCAGTTTCATTGCATCCTGTGGGTTCAGTTGATGTTCCTCCCAACTTGTCCTTCTCCCTGATCGTCTCTATTCTTTCAGAAGCATTGATCCCAGAGTGATTTCCCAGTACTTCTACACGTAAATCACTTAGTATAATCTTTTTCTGAGAAACAGAACCTACAGCTGTTTTTAAAGAAAAAATTCTCTGAGATCCTCCTCCATTCCCAGTCAACACTGGCATAGTCCTCTGTCTTCATATGATGGAGATTGTCTGTGTTTATGTGGTGTACAGATATAGTATCTCCAACAAGGACACTTTCTCAGGTTAATTATGAAAAGACCTGATACAGAAGGACTTTTTATTATATTATTAATATATATGATCACCCCCTGTATTATCTAAGTCATCTCTGAAACTTAATGCTATAATAGTCAGTACATTGACAAATAAATGTCAATGACTTCCTAGCCTCAATCTGTAAAATTCAAACCTCTTAATAATGGGCAAGAATTTTATCAAAAATGTTCATATCAATGACCATAAAAATTCATAAAATAAATGTCAAGTAAAATAGAGAAAACATTGTCCTAGCAAGTGTAGTTTTCCTCCAATTTTTAAAAATATGCATGTCTCTTTAGAGTGTTCCATTTTATTAGCTCAGAGCATTGATGTGTTTAAGGTTTTCATTTTAATAAATGGGGACAGGAGGAGTCACAAACCCGAGAAAACATATCTGCACTAGACAGATGTCCCGCTTACCCACTGTTCTGATCTCACGTCCATTGTTGTAATAAAATATCCTGACAAAAAGCAACACAGAGGAGAAAGAGGCTGATTTCATCTTGAAAATCCAGATTACAGCCTGTCAGTTAGGGGAAGCTAAGTCAGGAACTCAAGCAGCCTGTCACTTCCGCAGTCAAGAGCACAGGGAAACAATGCCCCCATGCTTACTGCTTCCTCACTTACGCCCAGACATTCTTCTTCGCTCTTAGACAGTTGGGGGCCCAGTGCATAAAGTTGTGTCATCCACATTCACGGTGGATCTTTCTCATCCCACCTCAGTTAAGGCAGTCTCCTTCAAAGAAGCCAAATCCGGACACTTTCTCAGGTCTGACTCCCTTCCCAGGTGATTCTAGGTTAAGGCAAGTTGGCATTTGAAACTAATGATCACAATCTCACAGCCTCCCACTTCTATTTGTGATAATTGTGCAGGTCTCTAGACTGGCCAAGAAGCCCCTCGCAGGCAAACTTACTATGAGTAGGGAGTCCCTGGCCATAAAGAATGCTGTGAGGCTGACATCAATCTTTACCGAAGGGGCACAGTGGCATTCCTGCTGTGCCCAAAGGTGTCAGGGCTCACTCAGTGCAGCTGGTGGCCTGACCAGGTTTTCTCACAGAGAGGTCCAAGGAAGCCTGGCTGAACTCTAAAATAATGGCACCAAGCAGAGTTGCCACAGAGCAAAGGCCTTACAAAGGGGTTTTAAACATCTGTCACATGTGATTCTTTTACTGAAGTCCTTTACAGGATCCAGGATGTCAAAAGGCCCATCTAGATGACAAGTGACCGACACACAATACACTTGGGAGCCTGTCTGAGAAGTCTTCTCCAAGGCTCAAGATGTCCTCAAACATACAGGAAGCCAACTATGTGCATGGCTTAGGCTCAGCCTGGAGCCTTCAACATAGGCATATGTGCGATGAGTTACGCTCAAAAAAAAAAAAGGGACAAAGAAATAAACAACTGAACTGAGAGCCTGTTCATCGTTTACGGCTTGTCCTGGAAAACATTAGCTAAAATGTGCTTTGTAACCAAAATGCTCACTCATGTGGATCCAGGCACGTTCAGCACCATGAAATGAGCAGCTCTCCACAGTCTATAAAGCAGCCCAGCCAGTGTCTTCCACTGATTTTACTCTTCATGCCATTCCCCCAGAAGCACTTCTACATCTCAGTACATTAAAATTGGAGGTGCCTTCAGAGTCCTAGGCAATAAGGATGCAATAACTCTGGTGTCTTTCTGCCTTCCTCCCAGTCGGCTCACGAATTACTAAACTTCAAAAGTCAGACAATAATGAGGTTTAAAAACAGCCTCCAAATGCTGCCCGTCCTCAATCTTCCCCCTCCGTTAAGGTTATGTTCTCAGGCTGTGAGAGTACAGGTTTCATGGGAGGGATGGCGCTGTGGTCCAGTCCCCTGTGAAGGTCTCTTTTCAAAATAAGCATCTCCTGCAGACAGAATATAGACAGCCCAGAGAAAATGTGGCAGCCATTGTCTGTAATTTTAATGCACATGATTAAAAATATTCTCATCTAGGATTAGCAAAAACGCAGTTTCTTTGTTCTTGATCTTGCCCAAAGTGCTCCAGATGAACTCAAGAGTATCTTTTAAGATCATTTGGTTCACTTTTTCACATGCTCCAATTTCTGTATGAGATGTCTGAGAATGATTTTATGTTTTTTTTTAATTTAAAGATAATTCTTTACCTCCATATATAATAAACATTAGAACTGTTTATGTGTAGCAGGTATGTTTTAAAAATATAGTACTAAGTAATATTGGAGGGATATTTTTTGCTGCTCCAGCAAAATAGCCGCGTGTTCACATACAAATAGATGTTCTCACTGTATGCTTGAACAAGAAGGTACCAGGATTCCAGATAGTTCAGGACATAAATATTCAGGCTATTTATGAGGGAGCAAACTCATCACTCATATAGAGGCAAATGGCTGTGACCTGCTGGTCCTGAGCAATAAGGAAGCTGCCGGCGAAGCGTCGGGGATGCAGAGCAAGTGTTTTGGAGGAAGGCGTGCCTGAGCAAAGAAAAGGCCAAAAAGGCAAGAAAAGCATCTCATCCTTCCTTTCCAAGGAGGGACAAGCGATCAGGGAGCTGCCATGTTCTGGCTTATGTGGTTTGAGCATGTCCTCCAAAGAGTCCCACATAGCCATCTTGGTCGTGATGTGGGCGTGCTGAAGGTGATGCGGTCATTAAAAAGCTGGGTCTGGTGATGATCTTTCAGGTTATGGGGTGATTGTGGGGTGCCAGTCTCTAGCTTCCTGTTTGGCCATGTGAGCTCTTCCACTGGAATCTAATCCTACCATCCATTGTGATGCCAGTACCACGTCTTTGAATCTCCAGCATTACAAACTAAATAATATCCTCTTCATGAAGTTAGCCTATCTCAGGAATTTTGTTATTGGGGTGAAAAGTGGATGAATGCTTAGATCAATAGTGTTTAACAACTTTCTGTATCACAAACATTTTCAAGTTTATCATCAGAAAAATAATGTTCTTTCACTATAGAAAACAAGCAACACACTAAAAATTAAAAGTTCATGGTAGACTATGGCCTATGCTCATATTTGAAGGAAATAAAAAAATTAAATATTAATTAATTAAATTTGGTTGACATTTTAATATCAACCAAACTGCCATGCAACCAACCAGAAGAACAATTCCAAGGAATGTCAACTAAAGCTTTCATTTGGGGTAATATTTAACAGTTTTTCCTTCCTATCTCTTAGACTTTCTATTTGCTTGGAAGGTGAAATTTTCCACAAGGACTTTCTCTGCAGATAAGCCTCATTAGGAACATAAGGTGAAGACACACCAGTATGGAAGTCTTGGTATTTGAAATCACTAAGTCATGCCTCAGGCAGCATCAGGGGTGGATTTCTGAGCTCTTCTGCTTCTATTTATAATACCAGCTGACTACAGAAAAGTAAATGTGGTGAAACAAATGGAGTTAAAATGGCAGAGAAAGGAAATTCAGAAAGCTTATTTTGAAATTCTCTTATGATCAACACACACTATGCCAAGTGATGTGCATTTAAAAAAAAATTAAACCAAATACAACTGTCCAAAATTTCAATATTTTTTAATGGCCCTATTTTAGCATGGCTGTGGCCATTGTTAGAAGATCTTCGTTGCTGCATTGAAATCGGTGGGAGTAATCACTGTGTATTATGTACACACATAATGCAAATGTCAAGGACAAACTCAATAAGTAAAACATAGCCAGTCTGTGTAATAAAAATTGGCAAATAAGAAAAGAAAATGCATTCAAACAATCCAGTTCCTCTACTCCTCTATGCACAGTTAGACTAGGGAATGTTTATTAGGACAGGAGTAATCCCTCAAGGCTCGCACTGCATATGGCATATATTCACTGAGCCTGTGGACACAATGTTTACTTACGCACTACTAAGATGTCTCCTAAAAGTTGAAGCAAAGCTACAGCCCACATGAAATAAAGTAGCTCCACCAGAAACAAACTACCAGAGGGAGGACTCTCAATGACTGAGTTAGGAAACAGCCAATAGGAGACAGTTTCTAGAAGCAAGGCCATTCCTCTTCCAAATCTCAAGAGAACCGCTAGCCTCTGGGTCATGCTGAGGCTCACTATAGTGCATTGTTCCTAATTTGCAAACCTCTGAGTTGTTAAAGGAATGACTGGAGAATACATGACTCATGGGGTCCAGATCTTTAAAGCAAATTAAATTAAGAAACACTGGACAAAAACTAATGGCGAGCTTCTCTGCTTTGAGGAGTTGGCTAAGTATCTTTCCAAGTGTCTGATTGTTGTCAGTGAGGGTGCGCGCTAATGTGTTTATTTGAGTTGTACAATAAATAAAGTTGGACATTTTCCTGACCAAGAAGAAGAGAAAATAGAGGATGGGGAAGGAGAATAAAGAGGAAGGAGGGGAGGAAAAGCAGTCGTGGTCTGGTTTGGCTGACTTGTTTGACAGTGACAACTGGCTGTGCTAATCAGGTAGTGTGGGAACACACACATAAGCAGAATGCCCTAAATGCAGGTACCACAGCTGTGTGAGCCAGATAAAAGGTTTTGGTATACATATATTTAAAGGCCTGTGCAAGATAAGAATAAGCATCCTTTGTACTTGAATTCTTTGTACCTAATTAAATTTATGACCTGCCAACTTAAATCTCATGGTTGCTCACCTCCTAAAATTCTTTCAACAGCTTTTAGGGAATGAGAAAAACAGGCAGAGAAAAAGATTCTGGTGTCCACAGTAGAATACCTCTTAGACTTGGAATGAAGGTAGCTATTTGACACAATTTTTTTTTTCTTTTTAGAGAGAGAGGAAAGGAAACAAGAATGAGATGACTTGCATCCAACTTGTGTTGGAGCTAGGATGGCAGCCTGAGTGTCCTGGTTCCCTACAAGTGTTCCCGCTTGATACCTTCATTTTCTGAAATTCTGCCCTCCTCCACCCTCATCTAGTGGTAGATGAGCCTCTCGTGCAGAAGACAGACACTGGCAAAATGAGTGAACAATTCTCTGCAAAAGAAAATGGCCAGGTTAGGCCAAAGCCGTCCATAGCTTACCAGTAAGGAAATCTAGCTAAGCCATCCAGGCCAGTATTTGTCACAAGGCTGTCCTGACTGGCCACAGGTTACTTCACAGCGCCAGGCCACCTATTTAACTGGAAGATAAATTCCACCTGAGCCACACACAGTGATCACATCTGTCTCCTGAAATGTTTGTTCTCTGAGCTTACCCAGCTTCCCTTTTTTCCATTGCCAGACTTCAGCCGGACACCCGGTGGCTTCCCAATATGTCTCCCTTTCAGACTTAATTAGCACAATCCCCTGGAGAGTTCTGCAGGCCCCAAACGAGGTTCCTTAGATACTGGCCTTGGCTCACAGACAGTGAGATTATATCACCCTTTGGGCCAAGAAACATCCAGCTTCTCTGTGTCATTTTTGTGGGTCATTGTGTTGTATTGTGATGATGGGGATTTTCTATTTTTTTTTTAAATCAGCGGGGGTATTGTTTGGGAACTTGGTTCTAGAGATTGAACGCAGGGCCTGCTAGTCTAAGGGTGTGGTCTATCATTGAACTGTAGCCCCAAACTCTGTCATTATTTATTTGTCTGTCTTTCTGGTGGTCGAGAATTGCTCAAAATAGAAAAGTCATGAGGTTTTAGGGGACCAGGCAGTTCCCACAGAGAGTTCACTGTCTCCAGTTGTCCATCGGCGTTCACTCCTTTCCTGCTTTCTCAATTTCAAATCCTTCTCCTGGCTACTCCCAGATCAAAGTCCACTGTTGAGACTTGGATGGACAAAGTCAAACCTCCTTCCTGATCCAGATAAAGTGGGAGATGGACAGATGGGATGCTGCTCTGGAAGTCAGCGAGGGGGGGAGTGTGATAACGAATGCTGGGGAGGCTGGTTGTCCCGTCTGTCCTGATTCTAGAGTGAATCCTGAACACTGACAGTGTCACATCATCATTTGTCTCTCTGGACCCACATTCAATGGAGAGCTACGAGAGGAAAAGCCCCTTAAGAGGATAAGTTGGAGTTTTGTTTTGTTATTCTAAAAAATTTATATTTCTTTTTTTTTATTTTAGGTGGGGGTGTTTGACTGTTTATACCCAGAAGAGTGTGGGAGACATGAATGTCTTGCAAGTTGTAAGAGAAGGCATTCAAGTGTGTTAAATTCCACTGACTTTCATTTGCAATGACTGTAGTGCCACATAGGTTAACATGGAAAAGTGTATTTTAATAGCAAAAGAAGCACCCATGTTGAGGAGTACACAATTACAGTGAAATATTCCATAAGCAAAGCACAAGAGCCGAGACAACTCACAATGAAAGTCACCAAGGGAAGTTCGGTGGCCATTAATTCTAAGCAGATGACATTAACAGATGAGCAATCAATACTTTTTTAATTGGAATGCTGCTCTTTCTTGGTACCTACATAACACAGTTCATTAAGGAGAAAGTATAACTTTTTTTTTTTCATAGCTTACAGTTCAGGACTGGAGAAGAGCTCTTGCTTAAATCCAGCCCTTCATTCCTCTCACTGCTGTCATCTAGCTGTGACATAAACCTAAAGACCCCGGCTCCAAAGTTATCCTCGCCTCTGTTCATACAAATTCTTCCTCCACGTAGCCCTGCCCTCTGCCTCCACCAGTTCAGAGAAAGCCAGCCCATAGGCCTGAGAGATGAAAATTGCCCTTCTTGGGAGATTACACATTGAAAATCTATCACCAAGAGTGAGACATCCAGGTTTCATTCTGACACAGTCCTTTCAACCCATTGACTTCTCTATATTTTAGGGACATCATCTGTAAAATGAGGATAATGACGTTTACTTCCTCAAGACTGTGATATGAGTTGTAAGGAAGAAGGACTCCACAGCATAAATCAGTATGACAGCAGCATTTACCAACACTTCCAGATGAATACTCTCTATTATAGCCTTAACTGCTTACCTAATGTTCAAAACAGAAAAGTCATGAGGTTTTAGGAGACCAGGCAGTTCCCACAGAGAGTTCACTGTCTCCAGTTGTCCATCGGCGTTCACTCCTTTCCTGCTTTCTCAATTTCAAATCCTTCTCCTGGCTACTCCCAGATCAAAGTCCACTGTTGAGACTTGGATGGACAAAGTCAAACCTCCTTCCTGATCCAGATAAAGTGGGAGATGGACAGATGGGATGCTGCTCTGGAAGTCAGTGAGGGGGAGTATGATAACGAATGCTGGAGAGGCTGGTTGTCCTGTCTGTCCTGATTCTAGAGTGAATCCGGAACACTGACAGTGTCAACATCATCATTCGTCTCTGTGGACCCGCATTCAATGGAGAGCTGCGAGAGGAAAAGCCCCTTAAGAGGATAAGTTGCAGCAAAATTGTGAAAGCCTTGAAAATGAGAGGCTAACTGCCGGAGAAGGAAAGTAAGTGCGTTGGATACCCAAATGCATCATCTGTTCTGACAGGCGAATTTCACAGGGAGCCAACCTTGACAGCTCTCCTCCCTGTCTTTTGGAAACTGCTTCCCCCGGCAGCCACTTACTAAGCTGCAGCAGTCACACCACACAGCAGGTGCACTCTCTGCTGTCACATCCCTCTCCATGAGGCTGATTTATTCAGATAATAGTGCAGATGGAGGCTGGGGGAGTGAGTTAGGGTCCCAAAGGATGGGTCTCCAACACCACATCTTCCTCTTATGTTTGAGGTCCTTAAACTGACGCATTCTCCATCATTAAAAGTACACAGGGTGGCGAGGGGTTGGAGTACTTGTTAGGGGGCACTCGTTTTATTAACACTTCTGCAGTAGTAAGTAGGAGAGCAAACAACACCGATTCACTATAGGGTGCTGACGTCTCATAAGTGCTGCAGAAGGGCTAGCAACTTGATGACTTCATTTCCTCACAATGGGGGCGCTGGGTACTTAAGAAGAAAACAGTACTGAGGAGGGTTAAAAATGAACAACAAAAATAATGACAAATGCATTCCAACACTTCCAATAAGATTGTGTAACACATGAAATGTATACATGTATACTCACATATTTGACAAGATTATGTAACATACAAAACGCATACACGTGTATTCATACATTTTCACAGTGCAAAACTATGGTAGAGAAGGGACTCTCATCTTTAAAATCTACCATTGAGAGAGACAGAACTCTGTAATGTTTCATAAATATTTCCTTAATATGGTTACTCACAGCCAAAACTGGTCAAAACCACAGAAAATTTGGCTTTCAGCCAGCTGAAATACCACAGGTATGTATTGATTGCATTCCAGGTCACCACAGGTACAAACCAGTTACGTTCCATCTGCAGCAGTAACAGAGATACATTTTTCCATGGACATATGTGTTTCAACTTCAAGCTGTAAAGCAGCACCACTGTCTTGACCAGGGGTGACCTGGAAGGTAAATCAGAATTTCCCTTCAAAAATCTCAAATTTCCTAAATGGCCATGACTCTCTGGGTTGTAAGCTCTTTTTGCTGAAACACAAATGTTAGGTTGGTATGTTTTCGAATTAAGTTCCAAAAGTTACATCCTTTTGTTTCAAATTTCATCTTCTTCCCAGGATGGTTCATTTAGTCAACAGACACTTCTTTGGGAGACTGGTATATGTAAGGCAAGAAAGGAAGAAAAGAAGGAAGGAAGGAGGAAGGAAGAAAAGAAAGAAAGAGAGGAAGAGAGAGGGGGAGGGAGGGAGGGAGGGAGGGAGGGAGGGAGGGAGGGAAAGGAAGGAAGGAAGGAAGGAAGGAAGGAAGGAAGGAAGGAAGGAAGGAAGGAAGGAAGGAAGGGGAAAAGAAAAGAATAATTAAAACTGGGAAGTTTTCCTTAAGACCATTCCCAATGAGTCAGGAAACTGACTGAAATATTAACACAGAAAATACTATTAAAACAAACACCCAAGAAAGGCCTGCAGTGAATCAGAGGAGAGATTATTTCTCTACTATGCTTTTGAAAATTTTGAAATTATGTTTAAGCTAGATTTTGAAGAAAAAGTAAAACTCAGGAAAAACTGAATCATAAAAGAGAGAAGAGCACTCCATAAAACACAAGAGTTTGAGTAAAGAAAACAGAAAAATCAAGAATTGTATTACATGTAAGGATAACAAATAGTTATCTGGGTGGTTTTCATGAAATAAGAGAAGAAAAATAAAAGTGGAAAGTATGGCAGTTCTGGCAAGCTGAGATAAAGATTTTCAGTGACTGGAGAGCAATTGAGGAAGACACTTAAGGTGAAAAGATCTCCATACTCACCGGCAGAGTTAAGATTAAAAAATATCTATATTACTAAAGGCAATCTACAGATTCAATTCAATCCCCATCAAAATTGTGATGACATTCTTCTTAGAATATTTTAATTTTAAAATTCATAAAGAAGCACAAACGACCCTGAAGAACCAAAGCAATGTGATTCAGAAGTCCAGTGCTGTACATCTCCTAACACCTGATCTCAAATTACACTAAAGAGCCCTACTAACAAAAAGCATGGTATTGGTACCAAAACAGACACATAGACTAATGGATAGACTAAAGAACATGTAAATAGACTCACATATTTACATCAAACCAATTTTTGATAAAACTATCAAAACATCTTTGGAAAAAAGACTGGTGGGGTTTTTTTTTGGAAAAAAATGAATATCCACATGTAAATAATAAAAATTCATTGATATGTCTTGACCTGCATTAAAAATAAATTCAAAATGGACCAAAAACCTTAAAGAAAACCCTGTAGCTTTGAATCTACTAGAGAAAACGTATAGGTAGAACACTTTAAGAAGAAATAGTCATAGGTAAGGTTTCTGAAAAGGACGTCAATAGCTATAACACAACTCTAAAGTTGGCAAGTGGGATCGCATACATGTATAAAGCTTCTACAGAGCAAAAGAAACCACCAGCCTAGCCAAGAGGTAGCCTAAGAACAAGGAAAATACTTACCAACTCTGATAGGGGTTAATATACAGAATCCAGAAATAACTGAAAAAAAATGAATACCAAAGGCTGACAAATCAGCCACTCCACAAATGAGCAAGTGACTTGGAAAGTTCTCAAAACAGGAAATACAAATGGCCAAAGATACATGAAAAAAATTTCCAACATCTTTAGTCAGCAGAGAACTACAAACTAAAACTACATTGAAATTCCAGCTCATTCAAGTCAGAGTGACTGTTATCAAAAACACAAACAACAAACGCTAATGATGGTGATGAGGGAATAACCTTTATGTGTGCTTGAGGTGATATATCAGTTCAGCCACTGTAGAAACCAAAATAAATATTTATCAAAAACATGAATAGAGCTATCATAGGATCCAACTATAAAGATACCTGAAAAGTCATTTTTATTAATATGCTATTCATGATAGCCAAGGCATAGAGTCAACCTAGAAGTCACAACAGATGTGTGTTTTAACACAATGGGGCACATAGGCACAATAGAATTTTATTCAGCCCTGAAAAAGAATGAAATTTTGTCATTTGCAGGAAAATCAATGGAACAAGAGAGCATCATGTTAAACAAAACAAAATAGACTCAAAAATAAATATCACATGCTTTCTTTCATGTGTGGAATCTAGATTTAAACTATGTATATATGTGTGTATATCTCTAACATGAAAATAGAAGTGTAACTGTCTGGGAGGAAGAAGATGTTGGGTGTCTAAGAAGGTAGTAGTGGGAGGAAAAGAAGACAAACATTGTGTTTACTCTCACATGTGCGATCTAGATTCAAATAATCACAAAATGCTATAGAGGATATAATCCTTTAAACTATGCACTACGAGAACACTGAATGACTAAGGAGGTTGAAGCCAAGCCAGGCTGCATAGCTGGACTGTCTTAAAAGAAAAAAAAAATGTACTACTTTGAACAGAATAAGGTGCTGTGCCCAGTCATTCTCCAAACCTCCTCCTCTTCATCATTGAGCAAATTAACAGAAACGGATGGCACCTCTCATTAAGGACAAGAACTTGTAAGCACATATGCTTATAAGCACTACACACACACACACAGAGAGAGAGAGAGAGAGAGAGAGAGAGAGAGAGAGAGAGAGAGAGAGAGAGAGTTGTAGAAACAAGATACAAATTAGAACAAAAAATTCATAGCCACATTTTTGAAGCAAGGTTTTCCAGAGGGCAGGCAATGAGGGTTGTTCTTTTTCTTTCTTTCTTTCTTTTAAGTGACAGATTGGCAACATAACCCAAAATTGCAGAGGAACACTCTCAGTAGACAAATAAAATATATCAAAATAGTGTAGACAAATAAAATATATAGACCAGAATGAGAGCTCTATATTTCATTGGATGATTCTCAGTAGACACATAAAACACACCAACATTGTGTTTTTCCCCAGAAAAACTCCAGAATAAATCCAAAGCCAAGGTCAGTGGAGATAGGAAGGTGACTGGAACAATGTTCTAGGTAATTAACTAAAAAATAGCACTAGCAAGACAGTAACCCCAAATCCTCATTAGTCCTCATATTGGAGGACTGAGGAAACTCTGACACTTAACTAGAGTAGCTGGAGAGTGAGGGTGGAGGTGGTCTCATGGCAAAGAAGCATGAGGAGCTTCATTGCCAAGTCAAGCTCCTTCTCACATTCCCAGCCTCATTCCTAACTTCATCTCTAGTCACTAGGGAGAGTTAAGGTACTCATCAGCTGCCAGACAAACAGAGATCCTCATATTGGCTGAGGAAACACATTTAATTTAGAGCAAAAGAAAACCACTGTTAACCTAGATGGGCAATCATAAATAGGAGCAAATATGAGACCATAAATATTTAAGAGATTTAACATTGCAAAAGAAACTCCCTGAACTCAAAAAAAAGAGCTATTATAGGAAAGTGAAAGGATTTTAAAATGTTAGTAGAAAATAATTGGTGTAAGTATATTAGTGTTTTTCTGCAGTTATGATGTGTAGCCAAATGGGAGAGTACCCGCTTAGCATGTGCAAGGTCTTGAGTTGAATCTGTAGTGCCAAAGGACCCAAAAGCCTGGCTGTGCTGGTTAATTTTTATTCACAACTTGACACAATCTAGAATCACATGGGAAGAGGAAAGATCAGCTGAGGAACTACGCAGACCAGATGGGTTTGTGGCCATATCTGTGATGGATTGTCTTGACTGATGATTAATGTAGGAGGGCCCAGCCCATTGTGAGTGGGACCAACCTTATGTAGGTGAGCCTCTCATCTGTGTAACTGAGAACTGGGCGAACCAGAGAGAAGCAGTGAGCAGCCTTCTTCATGGATCCTGCCTGCACTCCACCTTGGGCTCCTATTCCAACTTCCCTTGGAAATGGACTGTGACATGAAAGTGTATGCCAGATACACCTTTCCTCTCTCTTCTAAGTAGCTTTGGGCCAGAATGTTTTATCATAGCAACAGAATGAAACTGGGACACTGTCCGTCTATAATACCAAAGAGACTCAACTAACAAACAAAATGAACATGAAATTTAGTGGATACAATATCAACCCAGAAGAATTCATAACTTTGCCTAATAACATCAGAATTTTTCAAAGATCACACAACAGCAGCAAAGAAAACTATAATGTGTGTATAATTAAAGACAGAAAGTGATGGATAATGATTATACTTCTAAGAAGAATTGTACAATAAAAGAATGCCATAAAAGCTAACAAAAGGAAATTAAAATCTCTAAATTATTAGAAGGGAAAACCTAGGTGGGAAAATTCAAAAATAAAGATATGAAATAAACATTCTCCAGACTTATGTGTGAATTTGCTGTAATTCCAATTATAGTTCTAAAAACGTGTCTGGAAATGAAGTGCAGGAAAATTAGACAAAATATCCTAACTAACTTTAGAAAGGGGAACAGTGTGGAAGAACATGTCTGAGTGTGCCACTGACACAAGAACAGAGAAATGGATCAATATAGAAATATGATAAGAAAATAGATCAGATCTGAGAGGAGGGAGCTACATTTGGGGAAACTATTGAAATGGCAGGCTTGCTGTTTACAACCAGAATAAAAACTAAGTTCAATAAATTACACTTCAGAAAGTATGTTGCAATCTCATTCATGAGAACCCTCACCAAAATAAGGTGCTATCCTGTTATTTTGTTTAACTTTATTAAGAAGTATAACTTTTGTATTGGATAATTCTAATTTACACTGAAATTTAAAGTACATTTAAAATATTTGTTGGCACATTCTACTAATTCCTTAGTCTATTTCTCCATATTTTATTCATTTACAATGTGGTACAGATGATGAAATCTAGGACCTCACAGGAATTCTACCACTTAGCTATTTCCCTAGATCCAACTTTTGACTATTTTTAACTGACATTCTTCTGGTTCTTTTGGATTTATAGAGGTCCTTAGCCTTGATGATTAAACTATTTTTCTATTAAAAAATCCTGGATCCAGGCATGGTGCACACACCTGTAATACCAGTATGAAGAAGGCTGAAGCAGAGAGCGTATGAGCTCATGAGTTCAAGGTTCAAAACTAGCCTGGGCTGTAAAGTAAAACCTACTGTCAAGAAAAAATAAAAGAGATCCTGGAAATTATTTCTTTATAACAAAAAAAATATTGAAACCGTGTATCAGGCCTCAGTTATAGCTAAGTGGTAGAGTGTTTGCTAGCATGCACAGGGCCCTGGGTTCAAACCCAAGCTCTACAAAACAAAGAAACAAAATCTCACTAGGGAAAGGCTAACTACTTGGACTTCATCATTACCCTTGAACAAGTGTCAGATTATCCCAGTGTATCCATAAAAATCTATAATTAAAATAAGCTTTAAAATCTTGATATTAGGAGATATGATATATATATATATATATATATAGAACCTTGTATCTTAATATTAATGTAGAAAATAGCAAAAAAAAAACCCAAGAATTCTTGAAGTTGAAAGATTTGCTACATAAAAGCTTACGTTTTTAATATTGGAAAGGTTATAAACAAAGAAAATTCAGTGCTGAAAGACTAAAGCCACTATAAAGTCAAGATCAGTAGGTACTTAAATAAATCACAGGCCAGCCATAGTGTAAAATACTATACTCCAAGGGTGGTAGTCCATAGCTAATACTTAGGAGGGTAGGGCATGCAGATTCCACGTTTGAAACCAAACCAGATTATATAAAGTGACCCTGTCTCAAAACAAACAAACAGAAATTATGTCAAAGTAGTTTTATAATAAGATAAAAAATGAAATGGCATAGAATGATCATCAAGACATGTTAGTAGAAACAAAAATCTTATGAAAAACTGGAAATGACAAGAAGTATAGGCATTAGCTGGTTTTATAGCAATAGACACCTGAAGAGGAAGCAAAGTATTAGAAAGGAGCAAAGCGTGGTCTTTGTTTTTATAATCTAAGTTTTTATTGTTTGATTTTTTTAAAAAAAGTATTAACATATGTAAGAGAGGAAATGATACATTCAGGAAGTTTGCAGTGGGAGCTTAAAATTGTTCAACCAAAGTAAAAGGACCAATTTTTTGCTGGGGGATAAACTGCTTTGGCCTATGGCAAGGCAGCTTAGAGGCACACTGGAAAGGAGGCAGAGGAGATGTGAGCTGAGCCAGCCACCCAAGGAGCAATATGTAATGGGACGCAGGTAAAGACATGGAACACGTGGCAAAACATAGATTAATAGAAAGGGGTTAATTTAAGATATAAGAACTAGCTAGCAAGAAGCCTGCCATAGACTACACAGTTTGTAAATAATATAAGCCTCTGTGTATTTACTTGGGCCCCAGCAGCTGCAGGACCAGGCAGGACAGGAGAAAACTTCCGACTACAATATATTTTTTTTTTAATTTAAGAAATTTTTTTCATTTTACATACCAACCACAGATCCCCCACTCATCTCTCCTCTCACTCCCCTCCAGCCATCCCCACTCCACCCCCAGCCCACCCTCCCATCCCCTCCTCCAAAAGGATAAGG
Source organism: Peromyscus eremicus (assembly GCF_949786415.1). Classification (NCBI taxonomy): domain Eukaryota; kingdom Metazoa; phylum Chordata; class Mammalia; order Rodentia; family Cricetidae; genus Peromyscus; species Peromyscus eremicus. The sequence goes on from NC_081428.1 coordinate 13,119,024, forward strand.
GCTCCCATGGGGAGTCTGCAAAGCCTGGTTCATATAGTTGAGGCAGAACTGCTGTGGGATGGTCTGTATGTCAAGTATGTTGCTGATTGGTCAGTAAATAAATCACTGATTGGCCATTGGCTAGGCAGGAAGTATAGGCGGGACAAGGAAAAGAATTCTGGGAAGTGGAAGGCTGAGTGAGAGAGACTGCCAGCCACCGCCATGACAAGCCGCATGGGAAGATCCCGGTAAGCCACGAGCCATGTGGCAAGGTATAGATTAATGAAAATGGATTAATTTAAGCTGTAAGAACAGTTAGCAAGAAGCCTGCCACAGCCATACAGTTTGTAAGCAATATAAGTCTCTGTGTTTATTTGGTCGGGTCTGAGCGGCTGCGGGACTGGCGCGTGAGAGAGATTTGTCCTGACTGTGGGCCAGGCAGGAAAACTCTAGCAACAAGAACCAAGCCCCTTGCATATAGGTTGAGCAAGGCATCCCACCATAGGTAATGGGCTCCAAAAAGCCAGCTCATGCACTAGGGATAAATCCTGATCACACTGCCAGGGGGGCTCTCAAAGTAAGGGTATATACTTGGTGGTAGGGCACATAGACCCCTGGAGCTTTTCTTGTGGTTGAGCTTATTAGGAAAAGGAGGAACAATGGGTGTTTGTTTGTTTATTTGTTTGTATGGCCAACATACTTCTAAATAAAACTGCCTGCCTCACCTAGCAGCTGTCAACTGTCAATAGCTCCTCACGCTGAAGTTTGATTGGCTTGATCTTGCCTAGGTCTTGTACAGGCAACCACAGCTACTGTGAGTTCCATAGCAGGTCCTGTTAAGTGCTGAAGACATTAGCATTCCATTCTTCCCTGACCTTTGGTTCTTACGCTCTTTCCTACTCTTCTTCCATGACAATCTCTGAACTTAGGGTGGGGGATTATGATACAGATGTCCTATTTATGGCTGAGGATTCTAAACACACACACACACACACACACACACACACACACACACACACAGCATGAATCTTAACAGGTCTTATTAATGAAATCAAACCTGAAGCCAGGTATTGAGGTGAATTCTGGAAGATCAGAGAAGCAGAACAAGCCACAGCTTCCTCACCTCACCAATTCCTCAGCTGATCCTGTTTCCTCAGAATGGAAGCCTCTGAGTCCTCATCCAAATAGATCTCAGCTGAACGGCTTCTCGAAAGCCTGAAAGCTTAACTAGCTCTAGTTCCTGGTCCTCACTCCTTATACACCTTTCTGCTTTCTGCCATCACTTTGTGGGATTAAAGGCATGTGTCACCATGCCTGACTGTTTCCAGTGTGGCTTTAAACTCACAGAGATCCGGATGGATCTCTGCCTCCCAAGTGATAGAATTAAAGGTGTGTGTGCCACCATTTTCTGGCCTCTGTATCTAGTGGCTGTTCTGTTCTCTGACCCCAGATAAGTTTATTAGGGTGCACAATATGTTGGGGAACACAATATCACCACACACACACACACACACACACACACACATGCACACGCACGCACACGCACGCACACGCACATTCTTCTCATCTTGGCCACTGTGAGTCTCCATATTAACTTCTGTCCACTGCACAAAGATGCTTCTCTGATAAGGACTGAGACCTGCACTAATCTATGATAACTGAGAATTTAGACAGCAGCTTGATACTATGTCCACATAGCAAAATAATAGTAATAGGTTCACACCTAAAGCCTATGCACGCCCCAGCCATGGGTTCTTGGCCAGATTTATAGTAATAGGCATGAGTTTTCTTCTGTGGAAAAGGGTCTTAAATTTAACCAGAAAGCTTATTAGAGTAAAGAGGAGCACTGGGTCTTAATACAGACCAGCCGCATTCCTATTCACACTAAAGCTCCCTTTGCTACCGAGCCTGATGTCATATGCTCAGCATCACTCCCCTGAAGTAGCCACCTGTGTCTCTTTCTGACACTGTTGGTGTCAGAGTTACTGCCCGCCTTCCTAGTCTTCCCATTCAACATTGCACACTTTCCATGCATCAAGCCTACCCATTTTAGTACAGCTTGTATAACTTCCACTTGTCTGTTTGTGAACAAAGGGAAAATACACCTTAAAAGAATATGTAGCTGGGCGGTGGTGGCGCACGCCTTTAATCCCAGCACTCGGGAGGCAGAGCCAGGCGGATCTCTGTGAGTTCGAGGCCAGCCTGGGCTACCAAGTGAGCTCCAGGAAAGGCGCAAAGCTACATGGAGAAACCCTGTCTCAAAAAACCAAAAAAAAAAAAAAAAAAAAAAAAAAAAAAAAAAAAAAGAATATGTACCAGGAGAATATGATGGAAACAGGGAGAAAAAAGTCTTATTGCCTTACAATCTCAAGGAATCATAAAAAGACTAGAACTACCTGAAGGACAATTTTGTAAAAGGGGATATGAAATTAGAGAAGAATTAAGGAAGGCAGAGAATGTGAGCCTGTATTCAGCAGAAAAAGCGAACATTACAGCCAGGCTATGGTGGTACACACCTTTAATCCAAGCACTTGGTGGGGGGAGGGCAGAGGCAGGTGGATCTCTGAGTTCAAGCCCAGCCTGGTGTACAGAGTGAATTCCAGGACGGCCAGGACTACACAGAGAGACCTGTCTCCAGAAACAAACAAAATAAAACAAAAGCTAATACTACAAACAATAGAAAGAAATAGAGCATGAAAACAAAATAAAAAGATGCTCTTTTCCAACAAATGAATTAAGGGACCAGAGATGTAGTTCAGTGAAAGAGTACCTGCCAAGCCTGCACAAGACCTTGGGTTCAATTCCTAGACTATCAAAAAAAATGGAAAATAAAAATAATATATATTTACATATATATTATATATATTATTATTTACATATATCAAAGAAACAAATATAAAGCTAACCAAGGGATAGCTTAGTTATATTAATCTATCAAATATTTAATTGTTTGATATGAAATATTAAACAAATCTGTCAAAAATAATATCCAGGAACTGAGGAGATGGCTGAGAAGTTATGAACACTTATCATCAAGTCTGACAACCTGAGTTAAATATGCCAGTCCCATATGGTGGAAGAAGAGAACTGACTCCACAAATCGTCCTATGACCTCCATATGCATGTATGCACATACATAGACACACACACACACACACACACACACACACACACACACACACACCAATAAATAAGTGAATAAAATTTTAATATCAAAAAATTTAGTAGAAGAAAAAAGGGAGATTGCATTGGAGAATCAAAAACACTTACCCTGCTGCAGGAGAAAGCAATTTGTTGCAGTAATCAATGTGATCTACTCTGGTGAAGCTGCCTACTTTTAAAACTCCAATTGAAATTATATGAGCATCCATTCAGAACAAGCAATTCACTTTCCACAGAGGAAATTGGTGACCTCTTATTTACTTCAATGACAGTTAGGACAAATACTGTGAGCCGAAAGAGATTATAGACAGTCCTCGCAAGGGATAAAAACCTACTTTTTTGGCACATCCCAACCAAGAGTTGCCCCAAAAAGAACCTGAAGGAAGAATTCGTGGTTTCAAAGAGATGCTGATTTGTGTTGAACTGATTAAAGTGTGGAGTTAAAAACTGAGCAATTTACAAGTTTATAAACATTGAAATGTGTCAATAAGAGAATGGCTGGGGAAGAGAGGTTTTTTTGCTTATGCAAAGAAAGACCTGGGATACGTTTTTGGAAGACCTGGGATACGTTTCTAGCACACACTTCCACTTACACACACACACACACACACACACACACACACACACACACACAAGCACAGCTTTAAAAAAAAAAGTCTCTGACAGAGTCCGGAGATCAGAATAAGAAAATTGACAGTGTGCCAATCTCCCAACCCTTTAAAACAGAGTATGAAGACATCATCTATTTCCTGATGCTCTGAGAGTCCTTCCAGTAATTCCCTCTGTCAGAAATGGCTCTATTGGCCATTCCCTAAAGACAGACCTGCTGGCAGTGAGTTATTTTAGTTTTTCTACCTGAGGTCTTTATTTTACCTTCATTTTTGAAGGATGTTTTCACTGGAAGTAAAAGTGTAGGCTGACATTTCTTTGCTTTCGGGGCTTTAAAAATGCTGTTCCACTTTTTTTCTGATCTTCACGGCTTCTGTGAGAAATGTGAAGTCATTAGAGTCATGGTTCCCTTATAAGTAATGAGTTGTGTTTCTACAGCCACCTGCAAGAGTTTTTCCTTTTTCTTCAGTTTCAACAGCTTGTCTTTGATGTATCTAGATGTCTGAGTTTGTTTTGTGCTGTTATAATGGACCCCTGCTGTATTCACCCACTATAACAAAATATCAAAGGCAAGCTATTTCTGAAGAAAGTCTAAACAACGGAGTGCCAGCAAGGCCCTTGGAAGACAGCAGCACCACAGTGACAGGAACCGGGAAGGAAGGAGGAAATTGCGTTGCCAAATGGGAAGCCCGAGAGTGAAGGCATTGGGCCAGGCTTGGGATTTCCTTTGAAGAAATAACCAGAGCCTGGTGAGAGTTACTTTACTCCCTTCCACGTGAGGCCGTGGGCCCCTGGAATGAGAGAAAAGGGGGCAGAATGATTTTATTTGGAGCTGTTTGATTATGTGGCTATTTGCCCCCAGCGGTGTTTCCATTTCTCTGAAAAGCAGACTTTCCCCAGCCTGTGATGGGTCTCTCTGTCCCTATTACACCGTAAAGGCAAGAAAAGGTGGGGTCCATTCTGGCTCTGACAAAAACAACAGGTGGTTTCCACCCACGCACGAAGGCAAGGGACCGCATCACAGCTGCTTCTGGACTCACATACCGTGAAGGACCTATTGCAATTACCTCTGTGTACAATGACAAAAACAGAGACCCAGACCCTGTACTGGAAGGGACACAGGAACACATTAGGATCAGTAGAAGATAAAAGGGAGGGGCGAATCACCATGTGGAACAGTTGAAACCTAAATAAAACCCAACTTTCTCCACCTTCCAGCCAATGGCACCCAGCTCTGGGACCTACTTTAATACCTGAAAAGTCTACATGTAATGCTTGCTGACAAACATCATGTTCACTCCGCTCTGAGCTGTTTTCCTCTCTTTAAATTCCTTAACTGAGAGAGAAAAACAACTCAGGAGGCAAAGGCAGATGGATCTCTGAGTTCAAGGAGAATCTGGTCTACATAGTGAGTTCTACAACAGACATATTGACAGGAGGTCCAGTGAAGCTTTGTGTTCACATATCAACATCCACAAGTGTCTGTGTAAGTTTTACCATTGTGTTCAATGTATATTTGATGATGGAGCAGTATGCTTACTCTTAACCATACCCAAAAACAGAAGCCTAGAACATACTTTTTAAAGTTAATATATATCTAGAAAGCAACACACATATTTCAAGTATTAAATAAAACCAGTAGAAAAGCCACGTGCAGACTTGAAGGTTTTCAAATTATCAAAAGGTAAAGAGATCTCGTGATATTAATAGAAAAGAAACTAGACCCTTGTTGTATAACTATTTCCTCCAGATGGAAATATTCCCACCTGTAGGGAGCGGTGGAGCTGGTAAGACTCATGAAGCTGAGGAAATTAGGTATGGAAAGTTATAAGAGTCACACTCTCCCAAGGTTATAGAAAGAAGTATAAACAAGTGCTTGCAGGGGAGACTCTCCTGCCGGCAGAACTGCGTGCAAGTTGTTCTGGAACTCCAGAGATGCAGCTTTTGTGAATTATCATAAATGCCTGGATGCAGCTGCCTTCAAATCACCCATCCTCTTGTGAGTGACCCCAATAAACTGATTGGTTCACCAAACTAGATTGGAGTGGACTGTGGTGATATTTTGTTTGTGCTTTAATAAATAAAGATTTCCTGGAGATCAGAGGAAATAGCAAGTCATTTTAAGTAAACAAAGAAGTCGGGCAAAGGTAGTACATACCCTTAATCCTATCACTTAGCAGGCAGGATCTTGGTGTGTTCAAGGCCACATTGGAAACAGAGCCAGGTGTGGTGACACATGCCTTAATTCCAACACTAGTTAACCATGGAGGTCTGGAGGTCAGTACAGACAGACAGGAAGTGACACAGCTGTGTAGGAAGAGAAAGTGATGCAGCTGGACAGAGAGCAAATCAGATGGCAGAACAGCAAGGCATATGTGCGTGGGTAGACAGGAAGTAACACATTTGGAAGCTGCAGAGTTGGTGAGTTAAGGTTGGCTGGTGGCTTTCCCTATTTCCCTGATCTCTCTAAGGCTTTCACCTCTATATTTGGCTCCGTGTTTTTTATTTAATAAGATCATTTAGAAATTCATCTACAGTGGACTTTTTACTTTGGCCTTTATCAGTGCCCTCTCTGAGGTAAGTAGACATTTGCTCACATCTCTCCAGAAAAAGGCATAAAATTGCCCATACCTCTTATGAACATACATATAAAATTAACAATGCATGATAATCAAGGATGATTTACTTTTAGTAATGTAAGATTGCTTTAACATTGGGAAACCAATGGGAGTCACTATGTAAATACAACTAAACAACTGTATGACCATCTCAATAAACATAAAAGCTGTCAAAATGCAATACTCAAATGTGATTAAACCAAAAACATTTGCAGCAAACAAGGAAACAGAAACATCCAACAAGTGGCATTTATGAGAAAGGTAAAGATAATATTGTAACTAATAGAAAAGGTAGAATTTTTCTCTAAACAAGCAAAAAAGGTACAGATTGCAAAGCAAATTAAACTGTCTTTATGCATGGACATTATTGCTCATGCAAGAACATTCTAAAGAACCCACAGAATATCCACTGGAACTGATGGGAAAGTTGCAAGAGTCAAGGTCAATGTCACAAAATTAATAGAATTTCTACTTTTAAACAGTGAACAGTTAGAAACTAAACCCAAACAGTGTTGTGGACTATTCCTTTACACGGTGTGAACATGTGTCACTGTGATTGGTTTAATAAAAAGATAAATGGCCAGTAGCTAGCCAGGAGGTATAGGCGGGACTTCAGTACAAAGAGAGGGCTGGGAAGAAGAAAGAGAGTCGCCAGCCAGACTCGGAATAACTGGCATGGGCAGTATGGAGACGAGGCAGAAAGTAAATTAATAGAAATGGGTTAATTTAAGTTATAAGAGTTAGTTAGATGCCAGGTGGCTTTAATCCCAGCACGTGGGAGACAGAGGCAGGTGGAACTCTATATGAGTTTGAGGCCAGCCTGGGCTACAGAATGAGTTCCAGGACAGGCACCAAAGCTACACAGAAACCCTGTCTCAAAAGAGAGAGAGAGAGAGAGAGAGAGAGAGAGAGAGAGAGAGAGAGAGAGAGAGAGAGAGAGAGAGAGTTAGTTAGAAACAAGCTTAAGCTAAACTTTCATAATTAATATAAATCTCTGTGTTGGTTTTTGTGAGCTGGCAGCCCAAAGAAAAATCCACCTACAAATAGATTTCCCTGGAAAGGGGATATAGAAGAAATCTCCTGGGTAAACAGGTCACGGGGAGGGGGGTTAAGAGGTATGAGAACATGAAGGATCAGGTTGGGTGGGTTGGGCATAGGACATTTGGGGAGAATAATGAAAGAGATATCTTGATGGAAGGGCAGGCATTTTGGGGTTAAGGAGAAACCTGGTGCCAGGGAAACTCTCAGGACTCCACGAGGATGACCCCAGCTAAGACTCCTAGCAATAGTGGAGAGGGTGCCTGAACTGGCCTTCTCCTGTAATCAGATTGGTGACTACCCTAATTGTCATCGGAGAGCCTTCATCCAGGAACTAATGGAAGCAGATGCAGAGGTCCACAGCCAAGCACTGGGAGAGCTCAGGGAATCCTGATGAAGAGAGAGAAGGATTGTAGGAGCCAGGGGTTCAAGGTCGTGACAGGGGAACCCACAAAGACAGCTGACCTGAGCTCCTGGGAGCTCAGGGACTCTGGAAAGACAGCTGGAGAGCCTGCATGGGACTGACCTAGGCCCTCTGTATGTGTGTAATAGTTTTGTAGCTTGGTCCTAGCAGTAGCATCAGAATCTGTCCCTGGCACTTGATCTGGCTTTTGGGAACCCAATCCCCAAGCTGGGGTGCCTCATCCAACCTTGATGCAGCGGGGAGGAGCTTGGTCTTGCCTCAACTTGGTGTGCCATGCTTTGTTGACTCCCATGGGAGGCCTGCCCCTTTCTGAATGGAGACTGAGGAGAAGTGGATGGAGGGTGGGGGTAGAAGGGAGGTGGGCAGAGGGAACGGGAGGAGAAGAGGGAGGGGAAATTATGGTCGGTATGTAAAATAAGTGAAAAAAAATTATAAACAAAATTGAAAAGAAAAATCTGTCTAACAAACACCATCAAAATATAATAAAATTATTAAGCACAAAGAACTAAATTTAATAATATATATATATATATAACATGCAAACAGAAAACCATTAAACATCACAGAAAAATTAAAGACAGAAAAATGAAAAGATACATTATTCATGGATCAAAAGAATTAAAATTAGTTAGATATCTGTTCTCATCAAATTTATCTATATAGGCCTGATACAATCTAAAAATCTCAGTATTCTTTTTTGGAGAAAATATGAGAGTATTCTAAAGTTTAGAGCTAGAATAGTTGAAGAAAAAGAATTCAGAGTCTTTGAAAAGCAGAAGAATCAAAATTAGAAGTCATATACTCAGCTTAACATAAAACTTACAGATAGACTTAGCATAAAGCTAAAGTAACCAAGATAGTCTGATATTGACATACGGATCAATAGAACATAATACTGAGTCCAGAAATAGTTTTCCACATACAGAGTTCATTGATTACCAACAAAAATGCCAATGTACTTCAATCTGGAAAGGTTACTCTTTTACCATCTAATACAAGAAAATGGGATACTAATATGCATAAAATGTTAAGAGGGAACTTTACTTCATTTTCATACAATTACCATAATTTATTCAGGAAAGATGTGATGGGGGTTCTATGCTCCAGCCAAACTGCTGCCATCTTCATAAGATTGGCAGTGCCTACTTTCAGGAGTTCATCACCATAACGATTGTGGATTGTTGGCATTCCCTCCTCGGATCCTCACGTGAGTGTCTGGCTACCAATCCCAGTCATTTGTACTCCATTCTGTCCTAACTGCACATGACCTTGGGGACTCCCAAAGAGGCTAGAGCATATAATTGGGGAGAGTTTAAGTGAAGGGGGCTCCTTCTACGTGGCTGTGTGGAAACCATCCTACGTACTGGGTGAAGACTATCTGGTGTGGCCATTTTCAGGTCACCCATGCTCCAGTCAGTAACACCTCACTGATGATCTTTAAGTAAGCCCAATAAACTCTTAGGTTTCCCTGTATGATGATCTTTGGTGGACTTGTATCTTAAATGGTACTTGGAGTTTATGAGGAGAGGGTAGAGTTGTTTCATCTCCCTGGGCAGAAAATTCTCACAACAAATTGTCAGAGATCATATATAAAAAATAAAACTTTAAGAACATCTAAGAGTGGCTAGAGGCATGTCTCAGTGGTTAAGAGTACTGGCTGCTCTTCCAAAGGACCCAGGTTCAATTCTCAGCACCCACATGGTGACTTATAACTGTCTATACTTACAGTTCCAATAGATCTGACACCATTTTTTGACTTCTACAGGCACCAGACATATACATGGTGCAAACAGAAACAAGTAAAAAAAAAACACCTATGCACATAAAAAATTTTAATTAAATCTGTATGATAAATGTCAGATAATAGGTCCTCTGGCTACTGCTCATAGTCTCTCTCAAAAACCAAGCTACATGCTTTGAGTTGGGTTCTCTCCCTCCTGTCGCCATGTCCCAAACCTCCAGACAGTCCAAGCCCAAGGCAATCTTTAATTATGGCTTTAATCTCTCATCCATTGCCTTCCATTTCTCCTAGAAGAACTAACATGAGTTAGTACCTGCCCACACACAAGTACACACCAAATTTGTAAAAGTAAAGAATTCCCTTTGTCCTCTAGAAATGAAGGCTCTCTCCTCACATGACTCCATCGCACTGCTTATGACATCATCAGCTCTCCCTAATAAAGCTCTCATTTGAAGAGCAGTTTTCTCGGATCCTTTCTACCACATCTCTAACATTTTATCTAACAAGAAATACTTGATACCTTTGGTTATACTGGATGTGATGGCTAATCTTGTTTATCAACTTAACAAATCTTGGAAGAGGGGATAGCCATTAAGAACTGCCTTCACCAGATAGGCTTGTGGACATTTCTTGGTTGTTAATTGACTGATGTAGGAAGGCCCAGTGGGTGGTACCTAGTAGGTGGGCCTGGGCCATTAAGAAAGAGTAGCTGGCCCTGCAGTGGTGCCACATGGCTTTAATCCCGGGACTCGGGAGGCAGAGACAGTCTGATTGAATAATACATATAAATGGTAAATACAAAGATGCGCAAAAAGATTGGTTACTAGGGAAATGCAAGTTAAAACATTAAGACTGCACAGAATTCCCACTAGAACACAATTTTAATCAATGAAATGGGCTTTAGAAATAATCCCAAGTCCATATTCTTAATTTTGTATGTGTGCATACATGTTCATGAATGTGTGTTTGCAAACAGGCTGTACACATGTGGCAGCTAGAAGACAACATTAAGTATCTTCCTCGATCATTCTCTGCTTTACTTTTTGAGATAGGGTCTCTCAATGAACCAGGAGCTTACTAATTCAGGTAGGTTACCCCTGGGACCCTCCTGTCTCTGCCACTCAGTTTGGGATTATGAGTATGTGGCTGGGCTTTCATACTTGGATGCCCAAACTCATGCTTGCATAGCAGGAACTGTACCACCTGAGCCATCTCCCTTGACCCATGTAATAATTTTCAATCAGATGTATAAGATATTCCACGTCACTGGACGAGACACAGATCATTTAATATGTGACACTGGGATAACTTTTACACTTTTGAAAAATATGGGTTTGTGTGTATATTTCATTCCCCAAGTCAAAATAAATTCCATTTACATCAAATATTTATAGGCTAAAATAAAACCGTAAAGTTAGGAGAAAATATGGGTTTTTTATTATCAAGGTTTGGGAAGCTCTAGTTAAGCATGCATAAAATTCAAAATTCAGGAAAATAAGAACATAAATTTGACTACATAAAATTTTTAACTGTCTGATTCAAAAATATTCTTAAGTAAATTCAAATGATTTATGGCGATGTAAAAAAATCTACTTCAGTAAATTCAATTGAGACATGCAAATATAAGCAAATTTGCAGCATAAATGACTAAAGGCTAATATTCTTAAAACTGGGATAAGTTATGAATTAAAAAAGGCAACCAACCTCTATAAACTGTGGCAAACAAAAGTAATGAGTGAAGTGAAAATTTTCAAGTATCCCATACAGCTGGATGCTTAACCTCACCTGTAACGTAAGAAATTAATGCTAAGGACAGGTAGGGAGCCATTTCTTAGACAGACAAGAAGCAAAGTTAAGTTAATATGTGGTATGTTCACGGTACACTATCTGATTCAAAAAGAAATCAAATGAAGAAATGTATAATCACAGGACCCAGAGCTGTCCTATACGAAATTAAGTACTCCACCAAATGTTAATGTGGCCTCACCCCTTAATGACACCAGATACATAGTCCTGGGTACCCTCAATCTAAAACAAAGACTGCCACTTTCATTTAACAAAACTTAAAAACTATCAAAATCAACTAGAGAAATCATTAAATCCAGATTGCTGGTCTGTGCCTCCAATGTAATTAATTCAGGAAATCTAGGATGAGACCTGAGAACATGCATTTTAAACAAGATCTTCCATGATACTGATGCTCCTGGTCCAGGGACAGGTCTGCAAACTCCCCTTACATTTCCTGCTTGTGGCTTTAATGATAGACATTGATCAGAGACTCCTTCTTCCCAGTCAGGCATCAAATCTTCAAAGCCAGGCACCCTCTGTCATCTGTCAGAACTTGCAGCTACAGCTTAAATGTGTCCTCCAGCCTTCCTGTGTGGGAAACTTAATCCTCAGCATAGCAATGCTGGAATGTAAGGATTTTATGATTAGGCAAAGCCCTCAGGATAGATTCGAGCTGTTTGAGAGTGAGTTTGTTATAAAAAGTGAGTTTTCCGGTTGTACCTGAAGAAATCTAAGTCAGCACACCAGAGATTCCTGAGCATTCACATTTATTCTTGCACTATTCACAGTAGCCAGGGTATGGGACCACTATAGGTATCCTCCAACATATGAATGGATGGAAATCTCACACATAATACACACACACACACACACACACACACATAGAGTTTTATTAAACCATAAAGAAAAACAAAAAATACATCCCTTTGTGGAAAATAGAAGAAAATGGAGATCATAATGGAAAGATAAATGCAATGTGTTTTCTGTCATATGTGGAACCTGGATTGTGTGGTGTGCATGTGTGTGTATGTGTGTGTGTGTGTGTGTGTGTGTGTGTGTGTGTGTGTGTGGTGTATGTGTGTGTATGTGTGTGTGACATGAAAGTATAAGGGAAATTGGGAAGGGGAAGGGGATTAGTGTAGAGAACAAGAGAGGATAAAGAGGAGGAAGAAAGAAAAAAAATCTCATTTTTTTCTCCTATACACAATCCGGATTTATAAATATATTATATACTAGATATACATACATATGACATTAAAGTATAAGGAGAACTGTGCATGATGGAAGGGGTCAGCACAAATTGGGAGGAAAACAAGAGAGGATAATAAAGGTGGATATGGACAAGGTGTAAAGATGTACATAAATGAAACATCACAATAAAACCCATTATCAAGTATGTGAATTAAAAAATAAAATATTTCAGGTAATTTATCATCATAACAATGTGAATTTGCCCCCTTCTTGCCCTCTGTCAGGTTCTCTCTCACAGTGTGACACCTTTCCCAGGCTATGATGCTCAGCCAGTCAGCCTCTGCTCTACAAATGACCCTACCTCAGGAATTGTGATGTGGTACAAAATGCACAACCATTCATCAAGATTGGTAAGATGTGAATAATAAAATGCTATGGGGGAGAGAAGCCCTATTCAGTTTGGCAATGGTTCTCCAATTCCATATGTATGCATTATTGTCTTAAAAATTCCATGTCTAGCTATTTCTCCTGATAGGCATACTATCTCCAAATGCACAAATGTTATATGCACAGAGGAGTTTATTGTGTCAATACAATAACAGATGAACACTGAAAACAATTTAAGAGTCAGCCAGCTGGGAGTTCTTTAAGTAAATCAGGTTAGATCTTGGGGGAATGTTTTACAGCCATTAGAATGAAAGCAATAGATTTATCACACGGAAAGAGAAAAGCACATAATGTACAAAGCATAAAAAGTAAATTCCAGAATAGTACACACATATTAAAGGGTTTTATCAAATTTCAAAGGCCATACCTGTATATAAGATTCAACATATGGCACTTTTAACATGATCACTGTGTTCTGAATGTCACATGCTCCCCATTTCAAATGTAGTAATTTATTCCCCAAGGTGATAGCTGGAGGAAGTAGGACCTTTGGGAAGTGATGGAGGCCTCAAGAATGAAAAAGTGCCAGGACAAGAGTGTTCCAGAGAGCTCCTTTGTCCTACTTTCTGTTATCCAAGATATAGCCAGAAGCCAGAAGCATCCCTAAATCAGAAAGCTGGCCCTCTCTAGAATTAACCAGTGCCCAAATCTCAGACCTTCCAGTCTCTAGAACTGTGGAGGTAAATTCCTGTTTTATGTATATACTATCTGATCTATTGCGTTTTGTCATAATAGCCCATGACAGTGATAAAAATATACACATAAGACTGGCATCTGTGTGTAGAGTGTGCACACACCTGTGCATCGGAAAATGTCTTAACAGAATTGATGGAGCGACGGGGAACCTAGAATTACTCTCATGACAAAGATAGACCTGAAATTACCTTTGCTCAAGAGAAATTAGGAAAATGCCAACTCATAAAGGAAAATGAGTGGGTTTTGCTGTGGGCTTGACATTCAGGACTTTCAGGCAGCTGGGTCAAGCTGGCATTTTGATATGCAAACCTTCTGCTATAAAGCAGAAGGCCAGCTCTCAGGGGAGAGAGGGTGAGACGTGTAATCCAACCTTAAATTTTTCTTTAAAGTCACAAAAGCTTAAACCATGAGATAAATATTTATATGCTCTGGTTTTCTTAAATTAAAAAAAAAAATTCCAAAACTCTCTAATGGAGCAACATCTCAAATTTATTCCTCAACCTCAAAGAGCAAAATAAAACTTAGAATTCCAAATAATGACACTTTGTTTTTCATTCATGAAGAGGCACATGGGAGAGGCCCTACTGCGTCTCTCAGAAGCCCCACAAAGAAACAGCTGTTGGGCTGCTGTGTGAAGGCTCTATTATTCAGGAAAAAACTCAGTTGAACTGAACCACACATGTAAAACTATGACCCAAATTTTATTTATCACACCATGTGAACAAAGAAAACAGGATGCTTTACATCCTGGTTGCCTGTCCTTCTTCCTTAGCATGACAAAGACGCCATGCATTGCTGATCAAGTGCCAACAGACATTTAAACATTTGGTCACACCTCTAACCTATGTTGTGTGTTCACATTTCTTCACTGGAACCACATTCATGCTTTCCTCAGTCATCTTAGAAACATCTCAAAATGTTCTCACTTTTCTAATTCTCATTCTCTCTCTCTCTCTCTCTCTCTCTCTCTCTCTCTCTCTCTCTCTCTCTCTCTGTGTGTGTGTGTGTGTGTGTGTGTGTGTGTGTATCTATCCATGGGGATGCATATACTACTGCACATGTAGCTGTCAGATATCAGGGTAATGTGTCTTCTTCAATTGTTTTCCATCTATTTTTTTTACTACACGGTCTCTCACTGGCCCTAGAGCTCACTGGTTAGCTAGACTAGCTGACCAGAAAGCTTAAGTGATTCTCCTCCACCGTGCTTGGTTTGTATGTGGGTCCTCGGGGATCCTCACTGTGGTCCTCACACTAGCTATGTGAGCACTTTACTGAATGAGATATCTCCTCAGCTTTGATTTTTACCTGAGCCGTTGATCTAGCTCATCATTTATAATGCATCACAGAGTATCATTGCATCTTGCAGTTGTATTTATGGAACTTCCTAGAGTTAATGCCTCAGAAAAAAACAAACCAATAGCAGAATCAGAGACTCATGCAATGTAGAAAGACAGATTAGTAATCCCAGTTCCTGACTTTCTATTTAGAACTCAGAGCTCTTTACAGTCATTGGTAAATGAATCACCCAAGTATCTTTGCACAAAGAGATTAGATGTACAAACTGTAATAGACACTTAATTTGCTGGAAAAACTCCGGCACAAAAAGCCTAAGTGATTTACCAAATATTGCAGAATGAACCAGGATTAGTATAGAAAACAGTGCACGATGACGCTGATCAGGCCAGCGGTCCAAGATGAATAGAGAACTTCTGTTTGTCTCTTTTAACTTTTTCACATAATAGGAACTAGAAGGGACTGTAATCTTCTCTTCATTGACCTGCTGTTGGTTAGTTTCCTTTTTATTCCTTCTCGTTTTCATCCAGAAAAAATGGAACTGACACGAGTAATGTTTGGCTAACACTATATCTCACGAAGTGTTCTAGATTCATGCTCTTTTCTAAATCAGCAAACCTCATCGAGCATTCTTTATTTTTCTAATTCTTGACTCCAGCTGGCCTGAGGTTGTCCACAGGCACCATATGTGAAAGGCAGGAGGAGGGGGATGGGATTGCCTGAGAGCCATAACTTTCATTACAGATTCCCTAGGGTATGCCATCTTTTTGTTCTTTTGTTTGGCGAGTGTGCATCAGGACCACTGAATGCAATATAATGTTAAGCACTAAGAATAGAGTGATAATTAAGATAGAGTCCCTAAGGAAAAAACCAAGGTCTAAACATGGAAATGCATTACAACTCTCTCAGGTGCCTTGGTTGAGGTATAAATAGAATGTTCTTAGAATGTCAATGAGGGAGAATATGCTCTGCTTCAAGGAGCTTTAAAAAAAAAAAAGTGATGGTACCAAATTATCTCCATTCGTCTCCTTCCATGACATATCCATATCCAGTTAATAGTTTCCCTGTCCCTGAAGAAGCTAAGTGCTGGGCACAGGACCACCCATGCTTTTTTTTTTTTTAATTGAATTAGGAAGATTTTTTTTAAAAAGATGTATTTATTTATTAATACAATGTTGTGCCTGCATGTGTCCATGCAGGCCAGAAGAGGGCACCAGATCTAACTGCAGGTGGTTGTGAGCCACCATGTGGTTGCTGGGAATTGAACTCAGGACCTCTGGAAGAGCAGTCAGTGCTCTTAACCACTGAGCCATCTCTCCGGCCCCACCCATGCTTTCTTGCTTGCACTTTTTCTTTTTATGGGTTTGGCAATGGGTGTCCCAGCAGGAGACAAGGGAGCATGTAAAGATAGGGCAGGGTGTTTATTTCCTCAAACTCTTCTCTGCTTAGTTACAATTTGGTAGCACCTCCATCCCTCTGTCAAAGGCCAGCACTCCTGTCCTAAAAATCTCAGGTCACTCTGCTCATTGGTCACTTGTTCCTTCAAACTTAGAGATAGTTGTCTTCATCCACATTTGCCCTAGACAACTTTGCCATCTTTTCCCCTTTCAAAAATAATGTCTCCATGAAGATTTTAAGGGGTTGGGGAGATAAGTCAGTAAGTAAAGCACGTACTTCAGAACACGAAGAACTGAGTTTGGATCGCCAGCATGCAGGTAAGAACTCCAATGCAGTGCTACAGCCCTGTACTTACTACATAGTAAATGCTTCAGGATCTCCGGGTCTTACTGGTTACCCAATCAATGAGCTCCGTGTTCACTGAGAGACTGTCTCAGAACAACCATGTGAAAAGCAATAAAGGACAACATCTAATATCAACCTCTGTCTTCCACATATGTATACATGGGCACATGCTGCACATGCACGTACACACACACACACACACACACACACACACACACTAAATTTTTTAAGGAGTGTGTCTTAGTTAGGGTTTCTTTTGCTGTCATAAAACACTATGACCCTAAATAACTTGGGGAGAAAGGGAGGTCATATACACATGAATTCTGATAAGTATAAAGGTTCAAATGACTTTTAATTTTTTCCATTTATTGATCTGTTAGGTCTTTGTAAGGCAATTCCATTTTTCAAGTAAAAGTGTAATAAACTACAAAATCATAATCTAAGGGAGCAACAATTTTCTGGAAGCCCTCAAGAAAAACTCAATATGTAAAATGTGCAGCTGATGAAAAATGAGGAATGTGCAAAAATGTGTTTGTTTTTTTAGTAATGTTTTTAATAACATGTGTTTATATGATTAGCTTATGTGTATGTGTGTGTACTGTGTGTACTCACCCTGAAAATGGAGTTACTGATCATTGTGAACCATCATGTGGGTGCTCGGAATTGAACCAAGGTCCTCTGAAAAAATAGCCAGGGCTCTTTTTATCTTTCCTCTTTTTTTTTTTTTTTTTTTTGGTTTTTTGAGACAGGGTTTCTCTGTGTAGTTTTGGTGCCCGTCCTGGGTTTCACTCTGTAGACCAGGCTGGCATCGAACTCACAGAGATCTGCCTGGCTCTGCCTCCTGAGTACTGGGATTAAAAGCATGCGCCACCTCTGCCTGGCTAGCCAGTGCTGTTAACTGCTGAGCCATCTGGCCAGTTCCAATGTGTTGTGACTTTTGATGGAATGATTTACAATTAATCAAAACTGTGCATTCTAAAATTCCACAACCTAGAATTGGGGGGGGGGGGGCACGATTAGCAAACACATGAGCCTGTCAGGCAAATGGAACCAGAGATCAACACCCATTGGAGGAAAGGTCACTGGAGGCTTACCATTGAGCAGTATATCTGTCCTCAGCACCCCTACCCTGACCCACTGTTTCATGACCTCCATGAGGTGATACCTTTTCTCACACACCCAGAAAGAACTGAGCCACAGGACCACAGACAAATATCTCTGAAACTATGAACCAAGTAAATCTTTCCTTCTTTCAATAGATTACACGGTGTCCTTGTTTCTTAGTGTTACCATAGTGAGCATAGAAAACCTTAAATCTGTGGAATGACTGGCCTGCTTATGTTATTCTGTTCAGTAGTCTCCAGACCACCAATACTCCAGACAGTGAAACACCATCAAGAAATGCTTCATTGGATTTGGGGAGTGTAACAGTTCAGTGGATTTCCTAGTTATTTTTCTATCACCATGACAAAATATCATGACCAAGGCAACTTATAAATAAAAATGTTTAATTTGGGGTCATGGTTGAAGAAGCTTAGAGTCTACGATCATGGTGAGGAACATGGCATCAGGGAGGTAGGCATGGTGCTGGAGAAGTAGCTGAGAGCTCATATCCTTATCCTCAAGTAGGAGGCAGAAAGAGAACACTCTGGGAATGGCGTGGGCTTTCGAAACCTCAAAGCCTACTCCAGTAACACACCTCTTCCAGCAAGGCCACACCTCCTAATCCTTCTGAACAGTTCCATCAATGGGGTACCAAGTATTCAGACATATGAGCCTAGCGGGGCCACTTTCATTGAAACCACCACAGTGGGCAAGTTCATACTTGGCATATACTAGGCTCTGATCTAATCCCTTTCCCAAAAGAGAAGAGAGAGGAGGAAGGGACCCAGAGGAGGGAGATAGTAAAAGATTAGTGTTTACAACCCAGAAGCCAGCCCGCGTCCTTGGAGCATCTCCTAAATTTCCTATCTCTTCCACTATCTGTCTTTCCTCCATGGTTTGGGTTTTTGTCTTGTTTTGTTGTTTTTTCATTGTTGTTGTTTTTTTCAAAGAATCTTTTCACTCTAAGAATCTTGAAGCCCTTATAGCCTTTGAGCACACTAGTGCATACCCTTTAGAAGGAATGAGTTTACATCTTGTTTTGTATTTGAATATGTATTTGAATACACACACACACACACACACACACACACACACACACACACCACTGCCAGGTTATTAGAGATGAAACTATTTCAAGTAGGAAAAAAAGAAACATAGAGTTGACTCAATATATCCTATTGTGCTCTACAGAGGTTTTTTTGTTTTGTTTTGTTTTGTTTTGTTTTGTTTTTGATGTGTGGCCTCCTGTAGCAAACCCTTGGTCCAGAAGTGCAGATCCAGTGCTAGGCCATGGTACTGTCTCCCTCCTCAAGGTGAATTTGTCTCTGGAGTTCTTTGTGTCCTTTCTCATCTGCAGCAAAGGTTTCCTTAACATTGAATTTTGAAATGCAAGATTAGAGTCTCTCTCAGAAGCTGCTCTGGCTTCATATGCAAATTATTCCCCCATCACCACCACCTGATTCTACACGCCAAGGGAAAGGTCAAACTTCAAGAGTGACACAGACCTTTAAAAATGACTCAGATCGAAAACATGTGTTTACATCTTCTGTTCTTGCTCAAACTACTGCTAAAATGAAGGTTTAAAAAAAAAATCACCTTCAAAGTACAGGTAGATGAGTGAGACACGTAATCAAGCATGGATGTCAGAAAACAGCTGTAGCTGAGAGAGAGGAAGATGGGTCCTTTCCCTGGGTCAGGAGTCAGATGGGCATCTGTCTTCTGACAGAACTGTGGATGCCAGAAGATAATAAAGCGGTATTGCCAAGACCCAAGGGAAAACTACTCCCAACCAAGAATTCTATATTGAGCCATACTCTTAGAATATGAGGCTATGAGAAAGGTTTTTTTCAGACATGTAAAGTTTCCAAAACTCTTACCTCCTACACAGCATTTCTCAGGAAGCTACCAGAATAGGTATTTCTGCAAAAGAAAGTTTACTGAGGAAGTAAAAGGAAGAAACCGAGGGTCCAGTGAGGACCAGTGACAGAACTTGGAGTAAAAGAAGCATACATCGGGCTGGAGAGATGGCTCAGAGGTTAGAAGCACTGGCTGTTTTTCCAGAGGCCCTGAGTTCAAATCCCAGCAACCACATGGTGGCTCACAACCATCTGTAAAGAAGCACACGTCACCTCTTATTCAAGTTCATTAAAAATATCCTGATGAATAAATTCAAAGTACATGGTAAATAATGTCATGATGAAGCCTATTTTCTACATTGAATTAACACTAATAAAAAAAATACCAACATGATAACAACATAAAAACACTGAACCAAATGCATAGCCCTTCTACATGCAGTGGCACAGACCACAGACCCATGAAGCCACCCAGGTCCAGGGTCTAGAAGAAGCTGAAGAGAAATCTGATGCATTGAGTTTTTCTGGAGAGTCATAAGCAAAAGTCTACTCAACAATGACAAAACTAGCAATTCCACCATCCCAATTTTGCAAACCAGTGATTTTTGAGTTTACATAGGAATATAGATGAAGGGTTATTTGCAGGAGCATGGAGAACCCAAAATCAGTCGTTTCATCAAGAAGTCCACTCCAGCCTGGGTGAAGACTCAGGAAAGCTGCATCCTTGGAGGTCATTGCACAGGTTACAGGTATCTCCACTGTCTGAGAGTCTCCTCTCATCAGCAGTTATTACTGCTTGCAAAATCTGGGTTCTGGTAGAGTCGCTTTTGAATCTTGTAATAGGAGTTTATTTAGTTCTTGATCCTTATAAGTTTCATTTACTTCCTGAGTCTTAATAGCCATCCTCCTAGAAGGAATATTTCAGTTCAGAGGAAATCACTGAACAATAAGAAATCTCAGGACAAGAATCACAGTTCAAGTTTATGGGTTTTCCCTGATGGCTTCAAGGGAAAGAAAAACATGGTAGTTATCCAGCTAGTTACAATGCATTCACAGGATATTTCCATGGAAGTATTATGTCATATGTAGTTACAGAAACTGTTCAGGCAAATTGATGACTGGCAAGTGTGGATTTGTTTCATTTTGTGTATGTGGTATACGTATGTGTATGCACATGTGTGTCTTGGTGTGCTCACTTATGCATGAAAATAGCAGCCAGAGGTCAACATTGGGCATTTTCTTCTACTGCTATTCACCTTATTTTTACATATGTGCACGCATATTTAAAATACACATAAGAAATTTTTATACAATCTATTTTCATAATATTTAAACTTATTTTCTCCCAAGTCCACCATTAATTCTGTGTTCTCTTTTTTTAACATATTTAATAACCCATCAATTCCAATTTGCACTATTCATATGCTTCTAGATATAGAACTACCTATCGGAGTGTGGCCAACCTTTCAGCAGCTACACCATTAAAGAAAGATGACTCTCCCTTTTCTAGAATACATCCCTCTTCATCTAGGGATGGGGGCTCATGAATCCCTTCCCATTCCATGCTAGGATGTTGACTGGCTTGATCTTGTGCAGGTAATCACAGCTGCTGTGAGTTCATGAGCGCAGCTGTCCCATCATGTCTCAAAGACACTGTTTTGCTCTGGTTCTCCTGAATCCTAAGTTTCTTTGTGCAATGCATGGTGGTTAACTCAGACACTCACAACTGAGCAATGCACAGAGAATCAATGTCTGTGGAGAGCTCACCCACAAGCAGCATGTCTATATTACACCTTCTCCCCAAGGTTGAGGGATCGTTGCCAAAGATGGGGCTGAAAGATTCTAAGATCTATCTTGTTTTCTTGAAACAGGGTCTCTCACTGAACCTGAAGCTTGCTGTTTCGGCACTGCTAGCCAGCATGATGTCCATATGTCTGCGCCACCCACTGTTTGGGTTACTGAAAAGCACCAAAGTGCTAGTTGTTTTTTGTTTGTTTGTTTGTTTGTTTGTTTGTTTGTTTACATTGGTGTTAGAGATCCAAACTAAGTTTCTTACAACTTTTTTGGCAAGCATGTTACCCACTGTTCAACTGGCCCTTCTAAAAAAAAGCAAGGCATCTTCTTTAATTTGTATTTCAACTTTTGTTTTATCAGTTACTCAAAGACATGCAATCATGTACACATGCATAGAAAAGTCTGGAAAGACAAGCAATAAAATCTTTAAGATTTTCAGTAGATGGTAAGATACCAAAATTTTCTATTTTGTACTGCTCTTGATAATCTAAACTCTTCATGACTTATATAAACAACTAAATTTACATCAGACATTTCCTTCCCTGTAGTTTTGGGGGCAGGGAACACATTCAGCACAGAGTTCGTGGATAATAGTATAAGCTACAGAAGTTGGAAGGCACAAGTGAGAAGGGCACTAAGGGCAATCACACTACACTGAGACCAAAGAGGACCCTTCTATGATTAGTGTGTCTCCTTGTCTATTGGCCTTTTATGATCAAACTACTAAGCCTAATGCAGTGCCTTCATTTATTCTGTCAGCAAACAAGCATTGAGCACTAACAATATCACCAGCACTGTTATGTAGAAAGATAAGCAGGAAACCAATGTTCAGGCCGTCACATGACAGTGGGATTCAAGAATGCACAGCTTAGTCAATTTTAGCAAAGTGGTGGGATCTGATGTAGAAAGAGATCTTCTGGTCCTACATGCAAGCCTATGAACATGGATGTGATTGGCACTGAGTTCTGAACTAGAAAGACCACTCAAGACCTTCTTATCTGTTGATGGGCACAGAATTGAGAAATGGCCTCAGGTTCTCCTTCATCCTCCTCCAAACTTCACAGATAGATGTGCTAGAAATGTCCACTGTCAACTGGCTCCTGTCTAGGGTCCCATTAGGACTTGTAAAAACAGCACGCTTTATTTGGTGCCTATTGATTTAAGTGCATTGATCTTAATTTATTTGCTGTAATTAAACCTGTGTAATTATTGCACGGGAATCAATGCAAACAGGCTCATATATTTCCTGTTTCACGAGCTTCACATATTGATGTCATTTATTTAGATTCTTCTGTGGCTGGAAGGCAAGAAGGCAGGATCCTAGTGCTAGCCTCCTTAGCAGCGAAGGAAGTGAGCAACAGGAATGGCCCAGGGCAGAACCCTTTTTCCTTGAAGGCAGATTTATTACTGTTCTCATAATACCTGCTTTCTAATATTTTAATAGAAGAGAGGCCAGTGAAGTGGCTCAGTCATGAAGGCAATTGTCACCAAGCCTGATGACCACAGTGTAATGCTCTCCCCTTCAGGGACTCCTAGCATTTGCAAGGAGAAATCCAACTCTAGTAACTTGTTCTCTGACATCCACATGTATGCCATGGCTTACAAGTGCACACCGTAAGTATGCAGACACACACACACACACACACACACACACACACACATACACACACACACCAGAAGATAAAATTGCAGCAAAAGTAAGCTGCAACGTTGGCACCTGTGTGTTTTCACCAGTTGCTCTGCTGTAAACCTCTGCACATAATGACAAAAGGAAGGTGAACACTTTAGCACTAGTGGTCTAAGATGGAAGACACCATGGATGTTACCCTGTGACCCACTCTATTCATTCAGTAATACGCCATAAGTACCGCATATGTCACCATATTTTTGCATGATAATAATAGCCTCCCTTGTAGATTTCAAACACAACCTAAGAAACTGCTATTTCAAAATATTACCAATTTTTATTTATTGTTTTAAAAATGGCAGTAACTTAAAGCCTGTGTCACTTCCCACTTCTGTAGTTACCTGCTTAAGGTAAATTCCTCCTTGTAAATTCCCAGTGGTTCAAAAATAATGAAATCACCAAATAATTCATCAAACTCTATTGCTTTTTTTAAATTTACATTTCCTATAACCGTCTAAGAATAAGCAAAGATAATACACACATGAAAAGATACTCATGGTCTCAGTCAGTAACGTCCTTCTCTTGCAAATTGTAGGAGAATTTGAGTTTGATTCCTTAGAACACATAAAAATGCTGGACATTTTTGTAATGCTGGGCATACTTGTAATCCTAGCACTGAGAGGAAGAGGCAGGAGGATACCCGAGGCTCACTGGACAGTAAATCTACCCTAACTGGTGAGCTCTGGGCCTGTGAGAAATTCTTATCTCAGAGGAGAGGAATCACATTTCTGAAGAAGGCACCCAGAGTTTTCCTCTGTCTTCACACATGAACCTCCTGACACACACCAATATACACATGGTATCAGTTACTTCTCTGTCGCAGTAATTAAAACCCCATGAACAAGGGGCTGATAGCAAGAAGCGATTATTTGGCCTCGTGGTTCTGGAGGGAGAGTACACAATGATGGGGGAGACATGGCAGCAGGCAGACAAAAGAAGCTGAGCAAGCACTTCTTCAACCACAAATATGAAAGAGATGATAAATTAAAAGAGGGAAGACACCATTTCCCTCAAATACCTCAATACCCCTAGTGATGGACTTCTGCAGCAAGGCTGTACCTCTCCATAACCTCCCCAAACAACACTACCAATAGGAGGTCAAGCATTCAAATGCATGCACATCTAGGGCACATTTCTCATTCAAACCAACACACACACACACACACACACACACACACACACACACACACACGATTTAAAACTCAGTCTTTAGAAAGAGAAGAATGCTGCTGAGGCCCTGGGAAAAGTGGAGTCCTTGCATGTTGCTGATGAGATTGTAAATTAGTATATTTTACAAAGCAGCCTGACATTTTCTCAAACAAAAATTTTGACCCAGCATCTCAACTCCTAGTTCCATAGCTGAAAGGATTGGAGCCAGGAATTTCAATTGACATTTTTAAGCTAAGGTGCATTGCAGTATTGCTCATAGTAATCAATAGGTAGAAGATGCCTGATGTCTACCATGAATATGTAAATCAAATGTGGAGGATACACTCAATGGAGTGTTTATCACTGACCTGTAATAAACTTTATACTAAGTCAAATAAGCTAGGCTCTAAAGAGCATACATGATATGACTCCACTTGTATTAAATGTCCAGAATAAGCAGATTCAAATCTAGAAGGTGAGCAAATGCATAGAGACAGGAAGGACATTAGAGTTATGAAGATTATGCAGAGAGTAAAATAGGAATTATTGCCTAATGTATCCAGTTTCTGCTTAGGAAGATTTAAAAATATGTGGTTGATGAGTACGGTGGTTCATGCCTTTAATCCCAGCACCCAGAAGGCTGAAATAAAGAGGATCCCAAGTTTGAGGCCATCCTGAGCTACATATCAAGACCCTGCCTCAAATATATAAATATATATACATATATATGTATGTATGTATGTATATATATATCACAATGTATATAGCACATAGATAGATAGATAGATAGATAGATAGATAGATAGATAGATAGATAGATAGATAGATATCATGGTGATGGTTATATAACATTGTGAGTTCAATCAAAGCCATAGAAATATTCAGTTAAAAATAGTTGAATAACAAATTTGATGTCATACATTTTCTTCAAAAAAAAAAAGTAAAAGAAAAAATATTGAAGGTTTTTTTTTAAGGCATTAAAATACTGAATCATGCAATCATATGAAGAAACTGAGAATTTGCTAAGCCAGATAAACTAATATAATTCCTTCTGTGGAATGTCCAAAATAGACAAGTCTATATGGACAAAAAGCATATTTAGCTAGCTAAGTATATTAGTCTATTTTGCATTATTATAACAAAATACTTGAATCTGAATAGCTTTATAAAGAAAAGAAGTTTCCTTAGCTCACATCGTGGAGTTTCAAGCACCTAGATCTTGGCTTGGTTCTGCTGAGCATCCTGTGGTATTGAGTGGACAATGACTGGAGCAACTGTAGGAAAAAAAAAAAGATCACATCTTCAGTCAGGAAGTCAGAGAGTGATTTGGGGTTAAGCTCAGTCTTGTGGGACTTCAGGCATCCCTTGAGAGATACCTTAGTGTCTCCTCAAGGTAGCTCTTTTAATGACCTAAGCGCCTCCCACCTAAGGGATGCTAAAGGTTCTACAGCACTTCCCCACATTGTGGAACTATGGATAAACATCCCTACCATTTCCCCAAGGACCTGAAACTGGGAAAGGAGAGACTTCAAAGAAGGTGAAAAGAGGAGTGACTACTAATGGGTTCAGGTTTTTATCAAGCAATAAAGGATTTAAAATCAACTATAATGGTTACACTCCCTGTGAGAACAACAAAATCAATTGAACTAGATATTCCAAGTAAGTAATCATATGGTGTGTGAATTCTATCTTGAGAAAGCTGTTTTGTTTGTTTGCTTTTAAATTATTTTATTTTTATGTATATAGGTGTTTTGTCTACATGTATGTCTATATACCATGAGCATGCCTGATGACCATGAAAGCCAGAAGAGGGCATCATATCCCCTAGGACTGGAGTTCAGTTATGAGTCACCATGTGCGTACTGGAAATTAAACACAGATCCTCTGGAAAAGCAACCACTGATCTTAATCACTCAGCTATCCATCTCTCCAGCCCCAATCTTTCATTTTGTTTTTTTTTCCTTCCTTCGTTCCTTCCTTCCTTTATTATGGATCTCTCTAATAATGAATGATATGGTATTATTCAGTGTGCTGAATATCTATTTGACTGGTTTTATTTTTAATAATGTAAAAACTCATTAAGAGTCCATATTGATAAGTATTTTGTAAGTGCATTATATTCTTGAAGTTGGTGCAAAATTCTGCAGAAGCCACTCTTCACACCAAAAGAGAAGTCTAAATCTGAACATACTGGCAGCCTAATGGGTTGAATTAATTTTATTTGTCACAGGATAAACATGACAGGAAAGGACAGTGCAAAGAGACTCCTTGAATCTGCACAACATTTAAGCGCTTTCCAAACCTGCTCTCAGGTCATCTGTCATGCCCATTTTCCAAACATAGAGGTCAGGTTCTCCAAGGCCACACAACCAGCTGTTTTAGTTGGAATCTGTGGTTCTCTGTGCAGAGTGCTGGTCCATCTCAAGCCTCCTCTGAAGAGGACTGGTCACACAATTGTGACCCATACAGAACAGGGAGTTGTGGCAGTGCCTCTGTACTTCTGAAGGTCCAAGTGCTTGTCACTGCAATATTGCTGAGCCGCCAATGCCTTTGGGAAGCCAGGGCTGTCAAATCTCACATTTTATTCATAGCTGCTGGGAGATGATGCAGAAAATTTACCAACATAAGCATCAATATTTCCGAGGTCCATCAAGTGCTTCTGTGGGATATTCGAAGCTCACCTGGGTCATAAGGAATACACTTGAACATTCCTAAACAGCCACAGCCCTGATTCAGAATATATGTATCCTGGGAGAGATCCCGCCCAGACCAGGAAAGATCAAAAGTCACAAAACTAAGGGCACAGTCATCAGAAACATCCAATGATTATCATACCTGGGAAATTAACCATTTGGTTGAGTTGGACAATACATCCACATAATTATGGCTAGGGACATACATACAACAGTTACTTTATTTGACAAGGACCCTAGAGTTTACCTACTCAAGCCTTTAACTTTAGGAATAAGAAAACTAAAGTCTTACCATTTTTAATAGCTAGTCATTTCTGTCATTTCCATGAGGATTCTAAAACCTAGCTTGTATGGTCCTTCCTTCCCACTCTGAAAAACCTTCATGGTCAGCTTCAATGCCAAGGCCTGAGTTTGTGAACTTAATATTTTTCAGTTTCTACACAGCACTGGGAATTGTTCAACTCTAACTCCCCTTAGCTATGAAGACTGGAAGAGAATACAATTCTCAATGCTGCTCAAGTTTTCAAGTCACACGTCCTCCAGTTACTAAAAATGCCTGATCTGTGAAGCAGGAAATGAAATACTAGGGCCCTGTTTCTGATGATACAGAAAGCAGGGGAATAAATGCAGACATGTTGGCAAAGCCTTGTGCTAAGAGTGGGAAATTGCTAGTGATGAAATGTGATGCTACCTAGCATTGATGGAAATTCCACGTGCCCTTGTGATATGTGATACATATATGTTTATGTGATAATAGTTCTCTCTAGACTCGAATATTTTCAAATTATACTCTTGTTTTATTTTTTAATTACTTGTATGCATAAGGACATCATTGTGACCTAGCAATAAAAAGTAAAGAAAACTACATGTAGAACTTAGCAAAGTTTTGTTTATTTCATCTATGTTTTTCTCACATTTAAATGTAATTATTTAATACATTTTAGTCGTTAAAAATTATTCCAGAAATAGATATGTTTAGAAATCATACTTGAATTAACTTTCCAGAGGGAAAACTTAGTTCAAGAACTGCAAATTTACTTAATACAGAGTTTAAGGTATTACAATAATAGGTCAAAACGTGGAAAGAGTTGATTTAACTTGTAGAAAAATACTTTCCATGTGTTTTGGTGTTTGCCAGTCTTGTGCCACAGTAGCAAGAACTTAAGATAAGCATACTTAAAGTATAAGGAGTCTGCTGAAAATAATCAATGTATACCACATTTATACAGGAATAATGAATTCTGTTTCACTCTCTAGTTAATGTGCACAGTGGTCAGACCAAAAATCTGAGAATACTCCAAAATTCAAGCAATTGAAATTAAATGAAAATCTGGGCATGGTGGTGTATGACTTTAATCCCAGCATTTGAGAAGCAAAGACTGATGTATCAAAATAAGTTTATGGCCAGCCTGATATACCTAAGTGAGTTCCTGACCAGCTAGAGATACATAAAGAAACCCTGTCTAAAAAAAAAGAAAAGACAAAAAGAAATTAAATGAAAAGCATAGTTCAATGTGTATACTGAATATACATAATGAATTTTGTATATGTTACATTTAAACCTGTCAATACAAAATTTGATGAAAGTATCTGTCCTAGTTAAGGTTTCTATTGCTGTAAAGAGACACCATGACCTTGATGGCAACTCTTACAAAGAAAGCACTTAATTGGGGTGGCTGGCTTATAGTTTCAGAGGCTCAGTCCATTGTCATGATGGGGAGCATGGAGGTATGCAGGCAGATGTAGTGCTGGAGAAGTAGTTGATAGTCCTACATCTTTCAGGCAACAGGAAAAAGACTGTGACACTGAGGGAAGCTTAAGCCAAAGACATCAAAGCCCGCCTCCACAGTGACACACTTCCTCCAACAAGGCCACACCTATTCCAACAAAGCCACACCTCCTAATAGTAGCACTGCCTTTGGGGGCCATTTCCTTTCAAACCACCACAGTATCTTTATTTGAGATATATATGCAGGCTTCCATATTTATAAAATCAAACAAATAACTATGTATCTATATATGTATATAAAATTAAGCAAAACCTGATACCTGTTTTCCATTGAATTAACGGAATGACATTTGTTCTTACACTTATGTACAGATGCAAGTATATTCAGTGGTTTAACTAGACAACAATCTGATGTATTGTCATTTCATTTTCCTTGATCTTTTATTGCCCCTGGTTTCCTGAGAGAGCCCTTCTGGGTAGGTGTTTTATGTTGGATTTTTCCAAGTTATGTTGTTTTACTATTTAAGATTGTGCCATTGTTTGCTGACCTGGTGCAACGTGGCTCTGCTTCTTCCTTGGGATCATGGCTGTTGATCCATAAGGGTGGATAATTGGGTGAACAGGATTTGGTCAGCTGTGAATATGATGGAGATAGCCCTCCAGGAGATGAACTCAGTGGATCAGCTCAGCTTTATTGCAAAGTATAGGAAATATATAGAATTGGGGACCCTGGAGACAAACCCTAATTTGAATTAAGTAGTAGGCTCCTATCATAAGGCTTTGTATGTCGCAGCAGGGTCCTATAGCAAAGCCCCTAGAACAAGTCTTGGTTACCATATGTGCAGCACGGGGAAGACTTCTAGCAGGAAACTGTGCCAAGGGTCACGCTAGAGATAAATCAGGCATCCAGGATTAGAGACAGCTTTCAGATAAGGTCCGTCCTCGGGGCCTAGAGGCAGTCTCCAGATAAGGGCAGGCAGAGAGCAGGAAGTCCTCACTGTGGTTATAAGAGGAGTCCTCCATGTTGTCAAGCTTAGAGAATGCTGCCAGGCTACAGTAGACTGCAACCTCTGAACACTGATCTATAGCCCAGTCATCAGCCAGCTGGAGAATGTGTCATCTAGTGCCAGGGAATGCAAGCAGGACAGGCTGCCAGGATCCACCAAAAACAGAGGTTTTCATATTTTCAGTGGAGTCATCTTTTTTTGGTATAAGAATCTCTTACTTTGGTTTTTGGGGGGTCTTGTTATTTATGCAGAGTAGAATAAGTAGCAGACAAATTATTTCTTAACTGGCTTTTGTTTTTAGCCCATCACTTTCCACTATGCATGGTTAATAACCACTTCAAACTGCTAGCAGAAGAGAAACTGCTCCTGCCTAATTGCCTGCCAAGGCTCATAAAGCTCTGTCTCGCCAGCGATTCATTAGCTGTTGATATCATAACTCTACATGGTATTTTCTTGCTCTTATTTTTCACTCATACTGACGCTCACTTCCTGTCATTGTTAACAACCCTACTTTGGATATCTAATTTTTAGTAGGTTCTGTGCAAGCTTTACTCAGTAAGTGTTTTTTTTTTTTTCTTTCTGGACACCACACACATACACATACATACATATGCAGGTGCACACACAATTGCATATGCATATGCTTATAATGTTTGACCATACTCTTTTCCCAGTAATTCATTTTCTTAGCTAAACTTGTTTCCACATTGGTCTACTTTGCCTTGTATATGTGCACACGGGCATGTGTGTGCAGATGTGTGTGGTGTGAGTTGTGTATGTACACATGTATGTGATTGCTTGTGGAGGACAGAGGTCAACATTGGGTATCTTCCTCAATCACTACTTCCTTTGGGGAAATAGAATCTCTCACTGAACCCAGACCTTACCACCTTGCTTAGACTGGCCAGTGAGCTCCCTTCTCCTACTCCATCACTGGTGTTACATTTGCATAAACAAGTCGGCTTTTATGTGGGTTCTGGAGAACTGAACTGGGGTCTTCACATTTATTCACCAAGCACTTCACTGATTAAGCCGTCTCCCCAACCTCCTACATTGTATTTTAAAGCTACTCCAAAAACTCCTCTTTATGTGACAAATTATGATCAAATCATCTCATCTCAGAATGCCAAATGTTTTACAAGATCACAGCTAATGAGTTAGTTTCCAGCACGGTGTCGGAGGCTCTGTTCCCAGAACCAAATGAAATCTGCCAGTCCCTTTCACAGTAACACTCCACTTCTCTGTTGGTAGAGTGTCATACAGTGGCCAGACTCAGGCAACGGGAATCAGCCTCTCTTCAGAACACCTCCATCACTTTCCCCGACAACCTGGCAGCATGGGAAGAAAGGATGTTCACACCTGCCATGAGAGTGATGATTTGTTTTTGCATGCTGCACACCAATTACTTGGACATTCCCTCCAGGGAGGCCAGGTGTGAAAAGCTGTCTTTTTTTTTTTTTTTTCAGCAACCCAATTGTCCTCCACTACCCATGTGTAGAGTACAGCAGCTTTCTTCCATCCACACAGATGGAGAGAAGGTTCAGGGAGTGATGAGAGACAACATCTGAAGAAAGAAGTTTTCTTGGCTGTCTCAGTTCATTTTTAGCATAGCAAACATGGCTGTCTATCTCCAGATGAGTCAAGAGACTCACTCCTCTCAACATCACTTCATAGGAGACCCAAGAGGAGGGTAGAAGTGCTTCCCCTGAGGACTATGTAACCCGAGGCTGAGCTAAGAAACCATTCATTATACAGAAAAAAAACAAGCCCTGCAGCTACAGGCTCCTGCATTGACCACAGCTTACACATAATATGGATTGAAAATATTTCCCTGGATCCTTCTCCATAAAATATCAAAAATATTTTAATATAGAACAATTACCCTTGCACTTAAAATACATACTCTAGACTTCTAAAATTTGTGCAAAGTACAGGTATGTACTGAATATAAATCTTGTTTGTGTCCATCTCATAGATCTGAAAACTATAAGGGATTCAGAAGATGAACTGTACACAAAACCATTTGTCTGTCACATTGCTAACCTCTACACCCCAACCAGTTCCCTGTGAGTATTATGAGAATATCTTCACTTTTCCTGGTGTTGCTTTATGAAGAGTTTGATTCCTGGGAAGTTAACTTTACTTCTGTGAAATCAGCACATGGTGTTTATGAAGAGGAAGTACCTTAGGAAGAGAAGACTCTGAGACCTAGCCACTGTGAGTTTTTCCAAGCAGGGAGGTGAGGGATGGAAGAATGGAATAGCATCAGGATGATGGGATGGGTCTTAGTTACTTTTTTTGCTGTGATAAAACACCAAGACCAAGGCAACTTATAAAATCTTATAGTTTCACCGGGCAGTGGTAGCACATGCCTTTAATCCCAGCACTAGAGAGGTAGAGCCAGGCGGATCTCTGTGAGTTCGAGGCCAGCCTGGTCTACAGAGTGAGATCCAGGACAGGCACCAAAACTACACAGAGAAACCCTGTCTCGAAAAACAAAACCCCAAAAAAAAAAAAAAAAAAAAAAAAAAAAAAAAAAAACCTTATAGTTTCAGAGGATTAGAGTCCCTGACTGCTGAGTGAAGGAACCACAACTTCAAGTTAGAGAGACTGAGAATTTCATGTCTTTTGAAATCTCAAAGCCACCCCAAGTGACATACCTCCTTCAAGAAGACCATACCTCCTAATCCTTCCCAAATAGTTCCACCTACAAAGGGATCAATAATTCACATATATGAACCTATGGTAGCCATTCTCATTCAAACCACCACAAGCAGGCTCAGGGATGGGGAGGAAGCAATGATGGGGCCTGGGAGAGGGCTGATATACACACACACAAAATACATCCATAGAGAGAGAGAGATCAAGAATGGATATGCAAACAGTCTAGAATTAAGAAACTATTTCCCCCCAACTTCATACTGGAAGACAAAATAAAACGAAATCTCATATTAAGTGATAATTACACACTTGGATATATTGCTGTCAAATTGCTTTCAGAGCCTCTGGAAGCTGGTTTGTAACTCTTCGTCTAAGACATATGAAGCAATTAACAGGTCTACTGCCTCACCTCTCAAATGAGACCTATCCCATATTGGCCCAATGACAAAATTCTAGGATCTGAATTTTCAGTCTTTTACCAGCTACGGTCTCCTAAGAGCTACCTCTCTACCATAGGCTAGCACATTTCACTTCTGCAACAACTCTGGTTCTCTGGAGAGTCCAGAAACCATCATTCTTGGAGGAGAAAATCTTCTCAAGTTTGCCTGAGGATCCTACCCAAACTTTGCCAAGCTTTCTTTCTTCCATCCATGGTCTCAATAGCCCCCAACGCCGAGGGCCCTGTTTTCACCTCCTGGCTAGTAAAACTTCCTAACATTGTCTTTTCTCTAACTGTTAGCAGCTGGTCTAACTCTCAGAGATGTTCAGGCTCTTTGTGCTTTGGGACACACTGAAATGCTCATGGTATATGGAATAAGATGAAAAGTACCACAATCTAAACTGTTCCTGTCACTTTAGGCTTTCAATATATTCCACAATGGCCCCTTGGCCCAGCCTGAGCCTTCTGTTCACTGGGAGTTTGTGGTCTAGGAAATGCAACTTTTCTGTTTATTGACAAAGCTAATGTTTGTATATACAAACACATCCCTGCTGTCTTTGGCCAGTCCATATGTCTAATTTCACTCCAAACTGGGGATGTTAATTGTGGTCACTTATGAGATTCATAGTTAAAGTTACTATCAAAAAAAAAAATCTTACCTACCCACGTATGCTGATCCTGCATCAGCATGGTGACCACATAGCTATTCTCTCACTTCTGTTTTGGAAGGAGAGGGAAGACTTATGAACTAGGAGGGGGATTCTTTCCTGGCTCTGGATGACTGACTAGACAAAACCAGAGGAGATTCGTTTTCTGACTGGCCCTCATTTGTGCAAGCTCAGTCATCTGCAGCCCAGCTAATTGAAAAGGTACCTTTTGAGTGAGGCAGGAAAGTATGCCTGGACCAAACTGAAAATATCTGTGTGAACGAGCTGCAGGAGGGTAGAATCATGCTCATACCTTGTGGAGAATGTGTGAGCAAATGTTTAAGGAAATGCACACTACCACTAGAGATATTGCTGAGGGTAGGCTTTGTGCAGAATTCACAGCATAATGGCTGGGACCGTGTGTTAACCTTTTCACAGGGAAAGGATGGACACATTATGAGTAAAGGATGGACACATTATGAGTAAAGGGAAATTAACCATAACAACAAAGTAAAGTATGGAATATTGTTACCTCAAAATTGACTGTATCTTGACCTGCCAAGCAACAAAATGTTCAAATTCTTTCCTCTAGTGTAATGCAGGGAAACATATATTTTTGAGATTTGTTTGTGTTCTAACCACCGTATGAAACTGGTCTTCTATATCATAGAAATGATGAAACCATTGTCCTCTTTCTGTAAATGGGTAAGCACAAGACTCACAGATTTTAAATGCATTCAAGATTATACAACCCACAAGTGGGAAAGCTGGAACCAACATCTGGGTGCAAAGCCTTTCTCTAAATGCCAATTACACCCCACAGATGACAGGTAATGCTTTCATGTCAGTCAGAGGACTGTGCATTGT
The DNA here is from genome assembly GCF_949786415.1 of Peromyscus eremicus. Classification (NCBI taxonomy): domain Eukaryota; kingdom Metazoa; phylum Chordata; class Mammalia; order Rodentia; family Cricetidae; genus Peromyscus; species Peromyscus eremicus. The sequence continues at coordinate 13,153,386 of NC_081428.1, forward strand.
ATTCGTACTTTAAATTCTGTTCACCTGTCAAAATTAAATAATAATAGGATGGCTGTTGGATTGGGGTATAATTAAAGAAACAGGGCAGTCCCTGGCACACTCATTTAATAATATAGAACGTAAACAACCAATGCAGACATCTGTGTGGAATTTTCTTTTATTAGATTACATTCCAGTGCACAGACTAAGGTATTCTTCTTAGCACTTTATTTGTCTTCAAGAAATTGATTAAAAATATTGAATTTCTCTAGAACATAACAGAACTTGAGGACAAGAGGGAATCATGCCACGCACGAGGTCAGAACCCTTTATGAAGAATCCGTCACTGCTGATGTGACTCTTGCTTTATCTTTAATAAAAAAAAAAATCTATCAAAAATATCTCAGGTCACTTGTGCCACAGACTCAAAGCTTTACCTTCATCTCGAAATGGCTGTTCTGACAAAGCCCTACAGATCAGAGTCTGTCCTAGCAACCACTAAACTCAACCAAGTCCATGCATGGTCAGTCCCAAGGACTTATCTGCTCAAGACTGGCTTTTACAAGCATGGCTATGAATGTTCTACCAACAAAAGTGTTTGTAGCCTTTTGTCTAATTAGGGCTGCTCTCAAAATAAAGCTACAGATAGAAGAGTTCTGTCTTTGTGTCCTATTTTCTACACCTGAAGCATGTTGAATATCAATAAAGCTTCTACACTATTTAGAGCCATCAACTGTGGAGTGGGACCAAAGTAACCTGGTCCTCCCTCCCATGATCTGAATTCTCCTCTTTCCTCATCATCCTCCCATTAGATATTGAGCCAGGAACCTAGCTTCGGCACAGTGGCATTATTTTTTAAGAGACTTTTATGTTAATTTTGATTATGTGTATATGTGTGTATTGTCTGTGTGAGGGTTTATGAACATGAGTGCAGGTGTCAACAGAGGTCAGGAGTGTTAGATCCTTTGGGTCTGGAATTAGCGGTAGTTATGAGATGCTCAGTATGGGTGCTTGGAATGAGACGAGTCCTCTGCAAGAATAGTACATGCTTTTAACCACAGAGCCATCACTCCAGGCCCAGTGACACATTTTAATGCTATCTATTCAAATGAACAAGAGAATTAATATTTTATCTAGGAACAAAACTATAGCTGACGAGCATATTTTGTCTTGAGTCTCACACGTTGCAAAATAAAGCTAATGAATAAAGTTAAAATGACGATGTCAAGTGATAGAGAAACTCAAGGACATTCCTTTCTCTGTTAGAGGGGATGTAGACTTAATTAATCAGCAATCTTCTGCCTTTGTTGACAATGGAATAAGGTCATAGAGAGATTTAGTCAACTAATGTGAAGTGCTCAGCCCTAAACAGTACATCTAACACACACACACACACACACACACACACACACACACACACACACACACCACACACCTCCCAGGCTCAGAGAACACTGGGAAGAGGCAGCAGAAGGTAAGAGCCAGTGCTGCAAAATGGTGTCTTCTAAATAGGGCATGACCAATGCATGCATGAACTCACTGTGACTATGGTTACCTGAACAAAATTAGAACCACCATCACGTTATCACGAAAGGGGGCCAGGTTCAAAGACGCATCCCCTCCCTGGGGGACTACTGACAGTTAATGTTGGCCGGGGAAGGGCTGTTGCTTCAGTGGTACAGCTACTGATGAAATGTCCAGAGGCCAGTAAATAACCTCCCACCCATGCTCTTGCAAGCGACCTTACTCAAACTCAGTGTGAAACACACATGCACACATACACATGCACACACACACTCACACACACACACACACACATACACACACGGCATAGAAACAGAAAGGGGACTTGCTGGGGAAAGAAGGATATCAATGAATGAAATAATGAAACAGGCGAGACAGGGAAATGAGTAGTAAAAAGGACTAAAATTCATTAAATACTTACTTGAAAATGCCAAAGGATAAACAAACTTTTAAAAAGTATATTAAATCATCACTATAAACAAAAGAAAGAGTGAGTCAGCTAATATGACTCCAAAAATCAACATTATAAAACTGAGACTGTAAATACGTTTATATTTGTAAAGGAAAATTCAGAATAACATTAAGAATACAAAATACAATCAAAATTAAAGATAAGCATCATGGGTTGAAGGTGTACCTCACTAGTAGAGTCTAACATGCAAGAAGATCTGGGTTCAATCTCCAGAAGCGCAAGCATAAGTAAAATAAACATCAGAACAAAAGACATCCAGAGTAAATATGCACTTCCACAGAGGTTCTAGTACACAGTTCTAGTCTAAAGCTGGCTCCTACATCATCAGGACAGACACAGCAGCCACACAGTACTCTAAGGGGGAAGCAGAAAAGAAAACAGATCTTCTCTTGAGGCTTTCGGCCAGAAGCATGGAAATACATCCTAGAATATTCCTGATGGCCTCACAATATCTACCATGACTAAGACTTGAATGTACAATGAAATACCAGAGATTTGGAATAAAGAATGTGGGAGGATCAGTCATTAATTTCTTTTCCCTCTATTTTGTCTTATGAGTCAAAGTCTCCCTTTGCAACCAGGGCTATTGTATTGTATTCCTCTTCCTCTGCCCACCCCCAAGTACTCAGATTACAGGCATGTGACATAAAACCCAGCTTAACTGCCTGGCATTGTTATGTTATTACTGTTTGAGTAGGGTCATGGGAGTTGTTTATTTTTCTTAGGTAGCATATTATTTTAACAGGGACTATGATATTTAAGACATTCTAAAACACAAAGAACGTTTCTAACAATAGAAACTACAGGTGCTACACCTTAAGATATGCAGAAAGACATTGGCAAGGGATGGAGATCTTATAAACTCTAAAAGAAAAATCTTACCTTGTCATCTACTGTTCCCAACATGTACAAGAAACCTGACAATTATTTTGGCACGAGGCACAGCACGTGATCTGAGTTCAGCAGCAATGGCCTTGATTATCACCTCAGGCGAAGAACAGAAACAGGATTCCTGGTGGAAAGAGGTCAATCAGGAGAGAATTCATCTGTTGATTACTTTTCTCATTGCTCTGACAGAATGCCTGACCAAAGACATTGGAAGAAGGAAGGGTATGTTTGGTTCTCACCGTTTGATGATAGAGTCCACCATGGCAGAGAAGGTTGGTAACAGGAGTGTGACACAGGTGGTCACATTGCAACCAGTCAGGAAGCAGAGAGGTGAAGGCTGGTGCTCTTCTGTCCTTTGCTTTTTTCTTTAGTCAGGGACTCCTAGGTCATGGGCTAGCACTGCTCACATTTTGATAGGCTCTTCCTTATCTAGTTAAATCTTCCCTGTAGATGTACCCAGAGGTGTGTCTTCATGGGGGCTTTAACTCCTGCCAACTTGACCACCAAAATTAGCCAGCATAAAGTTAAAATTCAATTAAATTAAACTACAAAGTCTTAATACTAGCCTTTTAGGAAAATCCATTTGTATTTCCTGAAGTTTCTTATGTAGCACGAATCTTAAACAGGTCTTATTAATAAAATCAGACCTGATGCCAGTTATTGAGGTGAATGCTGGAAGATCAGAGCGACAAAACAAGCCACAGCTAACCTCACCTCGCCAATTCCTCCGCTGATCCTGTTTCCTCAGACTGGAAGCCTCTGAGTCCTTATCCAAATGGATCTCAGCTGAGCTGCTTCTCAAAAGCCTGAAAGCTTAACCAGGTTCTAGTTCCTTATCCTCATGCCTTAAATACCTTTCTGCTTCCTGCCATCACTTCCTGGGATTAAAGGCATGAGTCATCATGCCTGGCTGTTTCCAGTGTGGCCTTGAACTCACAAAGATCCAGATGGATCTCTGCCTCCCAAGTGATAGAATTAAAGGCGTGTATGCCACCATTTTCTGGCCTCTGTATCTAGTGGATGTTCTGTTCTCTGACCCCAGATAAGTTTATTAGGGTGCACAATAATTTGGGGAACACAATATCACCACACTCTTATTTGGATTGAGTTAGAGATTTCTGAAGAGATCGTATATGCTTTGAGAGAGTTAACAACAACGACAACAACAAAAACCACATGGAATTCTCTATAGCTACTCACTACCAGCATTAAAAGAGTTCCTGGAAAGTGGGTATGTCTGAATTGTATGTCTCCTATGGAAAGAAATATCTTGATCTCAAAATTAACCCAATGGTCCTGCCTGCCATGCACTGATCCATTACAGCCAGCCACTACACTCAGCTCTTCAATGCATTAATACATGGTTCCTCTGCCTTTGCCTCAGCCCTTTCTTCTCTGTCTGTGTATTGGACATAATAATGTTGCTGTAATCCATTTTGTGCTGTTAAAATAGAACATTTGATAGTGGGAAATTTATAAAGAACAAAACTTTGTTACAGTTCTAGAGGATGGGAATTGTAGTTGAAGAATTCATATCTGGTGAGGATCTTTTTTGCCTGTCATCCGTGGTGGAAAGCACAAGGTCAAGGAAGCATGGTGGAGAGAGAGGGAGGACAGGGATAGGGAGAGGAAAAGGAAATAGGAGGAAATAATGCTAGAGACACAATAAAGATTGTGGGAAGACAAGAGCCCACATCTAAGGTAGCCACATTAAGGGTTCCACTTCTTAGCACTGTTGCACCGGAGTTATGTTCTCAATACGTGAACTGGGGGTAGGGGAGTACATTCAAATCATAGCAGAGCATATCAGCAAAGCTTCGGAGAAAGTGAAATGAGGGTGCAAACAAGAACAGTTGACCAATACACAAGCCCCATGCAGTTCTCAGTCAGCTGCAGCAGAAGAAAAGAGCTTGTGTATTATATGCATTTCTTGCAATACATGTATAATTGACATCTAATCAACCTAGAAGCTTTAAGGACCATTGCATAAATAACTAAAATTCTAACATCATGTGAAGTTTATTAACAACTTGGTTGGGCTTCTGCTAAAAGTGGAAGAGTTGTTAAACATGTTTGGGAGACTTGAGAAAAAGTATAGTGAAACTGAGCAGAGAATATTGGAGAACCAGAGTCTCTGGTTATTTATCCCCAAAAGGACCTATATTAGAGAATTAATTCCACAGCTTCGTCCTTCTGTCCTGTGCCCCAAGCCATATGGACTTTCTGTGCATGGGTGGCAGGCATTCTGCCCTAGCTTCATTTAAATGGCATTTCATGTCAAGGTCATTATCTCAGGGTAAAGTGAGCCACCAACCCCACTCCAGACTAAATTAGACCTCTCAGTTTGTGCTTTGTCGTGGTATTTATGCTTTTTTAGTCCCTAGGAGAGTTGACAAATAAGATTTATTGGCGTGCTTCCTTCATTAATATCTGCTTCTTGCATTTAAAGTCATTAAGCTAGAGAACATAATTGTTAATCTCACTACTGTATCAATTCAGAGCCTAGTAGAGGGTCTGGTGTGTGGAACAAGCTAAATAAATATTTGGTGGGTTAACTAAAATTGATAACTGGAAGACACATTTTCTGACACCAATTCAAGTGCTCATTTTACTACCAAAGAAATATCTTTGTCTAAGTATTGACCAAGGAGTCTATGAAGATACATGTGCCTTGGGCAGGGAAGAAGGTAAGAGTACCTGTTCTGTAAGCATGAGGACCTGAGTCTCAGTCGCCAGGACCCAGGGAAAGGCTGGAATCACTTTTTGTGCTTATAATCCCAGCACTGGGATAAGGAGACAAACAGACTTCTGACCTTGGAGGCCATCCAGCCCAATCAGAATGATGAGCTTCTGGTTCACCCAGAGGTCCTGCCTCAGGGAATAAGGTGGATGTGATAGAGCAGGACACACAATGTTCTCCTTTGGCCTCTGCAGGCATGTGTACAGTGGATATGCATACAAATGCAGCATGCATGCATGTGCATGCATGCTTGTATCATGCCCACATACAGACACATGCACACACGCAATACGTTCAATCAATAGAATCAGAAAGTCTTCCTTTTCTAAATTGAATAACTAGCATCTTGCATGTAGATTTTGAGGTTGCAGCTGGATCAAAGACTAGTAGTAGGAACAACTATAGTACGCATACACACACACACACACACACACACTCCCACAAGCTGCAATTCCAAACACGGTGCTCCTAGAGAGAACTCAGAATATTGGTGTTTTGATTGCTTTCCCTCTGGTCCATCACATATTGCACTGAGGAAGCAGAGATCATAAGCCCTGCTTGTGTCTTCACTTAGCACATTCCCTATGGAAGCCTTTCCAGGAAAGATAAATCATATGCAATTTCAAAACAGAATGTGACAGTAGAGATATATGTCAATCTACAGTAGAACACTTTCACAAGCATGCACATCCTAGGTTCAATCCCCAGCAATGAAAGTAGATAGATAGAAATGAATAGATGATTGATAGATAGATAGACAGACAGACAGACAGACAGACAGACAGACAGACAGATAGATAGATAGATAGATAGATAGATAGATAGACAGATAGATGACAGGTATCATTAAAAGAAAGTGCAACTGTAATGTATATTGCTAATTTTAAAAAGCTAGTCTGTGATCTTAATTTCATCAGCATTATGTGATTTGTCAGTAAGGGTGTTTGCCTTACCACTTCAACATTTTGAAGAGAAAATTCTTTGTCATTCACACTTGCTTGTTGTGGTGGTTTGAAAGAAAATGGCCCCCAAAAGGGAGTGGCACTATTAGCAGGTGTGACTTGGTTGGAGTAAGTCTGGCCTTGTTGGAGGAAGTGTGTCACTGTGGAGGCAGGCTTTGATGTCTCATATATGCTCAAGTCTCATGCAATGTCTCAGACCACTTCCTGATGCCTACAAGTCAAGATGTAGGACTCTCAGCTCTGTCTCCAGCACCATGTCTGCCTGCATACCTCCACGGTTGGTACTAGGGACTGGAGTGTTGCTGTGATAGGCCTGACTGTGCTTTTGTTTGAAGGAACCACCTTAGGACTGTGGAATAGAAAAGCAGTTGAATGCTGTAAGTGCTGCTTAAGTGGTGCTAAGTGTGATTTGAACTGTTGGTACCTGGCTCTAGAGGTTTGAGAGGAGAAGAATATTGATATGTGTCCTAAAGATCATTTTTGTGATATTTTGGTGAAGATTGTGCCTGCCTTTTGGCCTTGTCTGAAGAGTCTGCCTGAAGCTAAAGTGAAGAGTTTTAGATTAATTCCATTGGCAGAGGAAATCTCAGAACAGTCTAGTATTGACTCTGTCATGTGGTTATTAGTGCTAACTCCAATGAAGATTTATAATGAAAAGGAGCAAGCAGAGCAGGGAAAATTACAAAATGTAAAATTTGAGGAGATAAAGAGCAACAGGGAGTAGAATGGAACTAAGTCCTGTATTCAAGGAGATAAATAGATTAAGAAATGGAATAAAGGGAGTAGTGAACTCAGGTCAGGATCCCACCCAGCTAAGTTTCCAACTTGTGAAAAGGAGTTAAAGAAAATTTTAAAGTCAGGTGTGGTGGTACATGCCTTTAATCCCAACACTCCAGAGGCAGAGGCTGACAGATCTCTGAGTTTGAGGGCAGTCTAGTCTACAGAGCAAGTTAAAGGACAACCAAGCTTAGACAGTCAAGGAAGCCATGGAAACCAGAAAGCTGGTGAAGATGTAATTGAACAAAGATAGAAGAAGGAGGGTATGGAATTTGCCTCTGCAACTAAGGAAAGCCACTAAAACCAGGCATGTGTTGGGAGTGTCCCTAAATGGAGGCTTAAAGAGGCCATTGCACGAAGCTGTGAACTTGAAGCCTGGATTGCCTTGGAGACCCCAAGATGTTGAAGATGCCAGAGTCTAGGGATACCTGCTGGGGAGAGCTGATAACAGGGAGTGGAACCAGCCTAAGAGAAAGAAGTGTGTTGTCGTCTACAAAGCTGAGAGGAGTTGAAGATCTGAAGAGCATTTTGACATCAGACGTGGAGATAGAGAGGTTGGAGTTTGCCCATCTGGTTTTTGGTCTTGTTTAGGTTCAGAATTTCCTCACTATGCTCCCTTTCCTATGTTCTTGGAACAGTAATGTATATTCAGTTGGAAGTGTGTGATCTGCTTTTTTTATTTTATAGAGGATTATAAGAATCTCAGAAGAGAATTTGAACTTTAGACTTTTAAATAAGTTTTAAACTGTTATTAGGAATTGTACGCAGCAGGACCCCCAGATGCAGTGGCAGGCTGGCAGGCGGCCCGGTCCATGTGGGCATGGCAGCAGGGTGGTGGATGGAAATACACAACCCAGATGCTGCATCCGCATGGAAATGGTTTATTATAATAGAGAGATGAAGAGGCAGAAAGACAGAAAGAGGGAGAGAGAGAGAGAGAGAGAGAGAGGGAAAGAGAGAGAGAAAGGGAGGCAAGGGGTTCAAGAGGTGTGGACCTTGTGAAAAGAAAGCAGAAGAGATAGAAGAAGAAGGGGTGGAGTTTTCCCTTAAGAATAGGCTTCTACATCAGAGCATAGGGTGGCGCCAAGAGGCAGGATCAGAATATTAACAATAGAGACTTTTGAAGTAGCTCATTTTTGAACTACAATATGTATGACTACAAGCCTTTGGGGGCCAGGGACTAGAATGTGGTGATTTGAAAGAAAATGACCCCCAAAGAGAGTAGCATTATTAGGAGGTGTGGCTTTGTTGGAGTAGGTATAGCTTTATTGGAGGAAGTGTGTCACTGTGGAGGTGGGCTTTGATGTCTCATACATGCTCAAGGCTCTCTCAGTGTCTCAGACTAGTTCCTGTTGCTTGCAAGTCAAGATGGAAGACTCTCAGCTCCTTCTCCAGTGCTGTGTCTGCCTGCGTACCTCCACGTTTCCTGCCATGATGATAATGAACCAAACCTCTGAACTTTAAGTGAAACCCTACAATTAAATGTTTTCCCTTGTTACAGTTGCCTTGGTCATGATGTCTCTTCACAGCAATATAACCCTAACTAGATGCTGTCTCGCAAAACTATATGGAAAACAGAGAGCAGAGTAGTAAACATGACTTTGCCAAAATAGAGGAAAAAAAATTCTGAAAAGATCACATACTACATGATTACAACCATATGATATTTCAGATTTAGAAAACATGAAAATACACGTTACAAAAATGCCAGTGGCTTCCAGGTATACAGAGGGACAGAGAAAGCACAGAACAGACACATAGGGCATTTTTAGATTGGCAAATTTGTTCTGAATGAAACTACAGCATGATGTAAGGGAAGAAAATATTCCTTTGTTCTCTAAAGTGCTATGGATGGAACCCAAAAATTAAGCCAACAAAACACAGACAGATTATTAGGAGAGGAGGCATAAAAAAGTATAGTTTAAATTCTCATGTGAGCAAGGGCTCCACACAACACAAGTAAAACCCAAAGGGGTGGTCAAGCCCACCAATGTGTGTACTATTGAGAAAAAGAAAGCAGTGACCATGACAGAAGAACAGGGCGACTGGGATCCCAAAGTGAGGCAAGTTATGATAAAGCAACTAGAAAATACATAACAGCTTCCCTGGTGAAATTTGTTAGGCAAATTCAAGTCCTCTCCATTGTAAAAATCAAGAATTATTCTTCTTCTCATTTAGGGGAAGGGAAAAAACCTCTACAAGTGAAATTTATTACTGTGTGTAGGCAAAAACAGGGCAGTGGGAAGTTTTTCCCAAGCCTGTTTCAGCCCAGGATAATCCCTATGCTGCAGTAACACTTTTCAGAGCTGCCTATCCTGAACCCTTTGGAGGGCACCTGTGATCATGCCTTTGTCAAAACTCACAATGTAGCCAGGCAGTGGTGGCACACGCCTTTAATCCCAGCACTCAGGAGGCAGAGGCAGGCAGATCTCTGTGAGTTCGAGGCCAGCCTGGTCTACAGAGTGAGATCCAGGATACCAGATCCAGGCACCAAAACTACATGGAGAAATCCTGTGTTGAAAAACCAAAAAAAAAAAAAAAAAAAAAAAAGCAAAAACAAAAAACCAAAAAAAACCTCACAGCGCAACACAGCACAAAGAATGAATGCTAATGGGAATGACAGGCTATGGTTGATAACGAAGGATCGCTCCCAGCTCATTAACTATAACAAACGTACAATAGGACAAGCTGTTCATAGCAGGAGGAATGATGAAGAGAAATGGAGGAGTGGGAGTAGGTGGGCTTTCAATTTTTTTGTAAATCTGAAGGTGTATTTTTTGTGCTTTTAAAAATTATACTTTTGAGGTTATAATACAGCACATTTCTCTTCCCTTTCTTCCCTCAAAACTCTCCCATATAACTCTGCTTGTTCTCCTTCAAATCAAGGCCTCTTTATTGACTAATAGTTACTGCATGTAAGCATAAATGTGTGTGTGTGTATAACTAAATATAATTTTATATATTAAAATACATGTTACTAAATATAATTTGTTCAGTCCATATAACATTACTTGCCAACCTGGTCTAGAAAAGTCTCCCATTGAGACTCTTTTTACAGGTGATTCTAGGTTGTGTTGAGTTGACAGTTCAAACTGACCAGCACAGTCACCTTCACCTGCAGGTTGAGGGAAAAGCAGGTGAGCCTTTGCTCAAAGGACACAGGCAGTGACTGCCATCAGGTTTCAAAGCAAGGTCCAGACTTCCCCCAGGCTTTTACAGAAGCTTTCTACTAAGTTTGACCAGTAACTATAAGGTAAATATAGAAGTCCCTCCTTAAGGGATCGTTTCCAGGGATTACAGTAGACAGCCAAAACCCAGATGACGACAAACCAAATAATAATATGTTTGTTCCTATAATTACATACCCATGATGAGACTTAATTTATAAAGTGGACAAAATGACTAACAGCAGTAAGTAGTATAATAGAAAAAATTATAACTGTATATTGTAACAAATTATACAGACGTTCTCTCTGTGTGTCTCAGTGTGTCTGTCTCCATCTCCCCCACTCCGTGTGTGTGTGTGTGTGTGTGTGTGTGTGTGTGTGTGTGTGTCTGGTGGGTGCACACACCTCTCCTCCCGTGATGAGGTAAGATGATGCAGCATCAACATGATGCTGACCTGATGAGATCGAGTGAGGCAGATGATAACACTCTTACCCCACGCTGTGGCTGTCACTTTTGCAGCTTACAATATGAACAGAAAACCAGTGTGCGTTTCCTTTACCCTCTTTACAGTCTCATGGGAAGACCTGTGCTTACTGTGTGTCCTAGCAGCTTCAACATACACTCTTGTCTCTTTCCTTGCTGAGTACTTTCACCTTCTCACTTAAAGGAAGCACTTTGAGTGTTCTCTATGGCTGGACTGGATCACCTGCATAGGTGCTCCTGGGCTTCAGAGCTATTATTGTACAAAACAAGGCTGCTAGCGCACACGCACTGTGATGCCTTCACAGCTGATCTGATCATTTAGATGGCTACTGAGAGGCTGAGGGCAGGTGGTGGATACAGGATGGAGATGCTGGGAAAGGGCATAACAGAGTGGGTGGTACAATATTCTACCACACTACCCAGAGCAGCGTACAATTTAAAAACCTGTGAGCCGTTTATTTATGAAAGTGTATATTTATGCCGGGCAGCGGTGGCACACACCTTAAATCCCAGCACTTGGGAGGCAGAGGCAGGTGGATCTCTATGAGTTCAAGGCCAGCCTGGTCTACAGAGTGAGATCCAGGATAGGCACCAGAAAAGAATTATATTTACTATCCTCAGACCACAGTGTATGGATCTTAAATGTCCCTCAAAAGGCCCACGTGTTAAAGGTGTGGCACACTGAGCAGTGTCATTAGGAGGTAGTGGAACCTCTAAGGGGTGGGGCCCAGTGGTAGGTCCTTGGGTGATTGGAGGTAGGCCTCAAAAGTCGTTCTGAGTTGCCAGGCACTTCTTCTTCCTCTTTCTCAAAAACACACCCTGGCTGTGATGTGTTTTTGCTCCACAGAACTATCCTGTAATGAAGTACTGCCTCACCACAGGCCCCAAGTAACGGGCCAAATGATCGTGAACTGGCTCTACAGCAAAATAAACCGATTCCATGCATAAGTTCATTATCTCAGGCTTTTTGTTATAGTGATGAGAAGGTGACTAGCACCGCAGGGAATGCCGCTGAGGGAGGACTATCACACCTGAGGATGGGTCAGTCAGAAAGAGCCCCACAGCCAGTTTAATGATGATGATGCCGAGCCACACGTGAGGTAACCAGACAAACGCTCTTCCCTATGGGATGGCAGAAAAGCAGTAAGGAGATCTGGGAACAGCCTAACTGCCCCAGCACAGAATCAAGTTCAAAGAAAACACAGCAGAAAAACTGAAATGTAAGTGTAAATGGCAACACTTTACTATAAAGCAAAGCTATTCATCACACCCAAGATGGCAGAGAGAAGCAGATTCGGAATATCACTGAGGGAGACATCTGGGTCGCAGCAGACTGATGCTGGAGCAATGGTTAAGCCACACGTAGACTTTTTTTTTTTTTTTTCCGAGACAGGGTTTCTCTGTGAAACAATTCTGGCTGTCCTGGATCTCGCTCTGTAGACCAGGCTGGCCTCGAACTCACAGAGATCCACCTGCCTCTGCCTCCCAAGTGCTGGGATTTAAGGAGTGTGCCACTACTGCCTGGTGACTTTTTTTTTTTTTTTTTTAACACAGTTCACCTTAGAGTTTAGCTGGCCTCCAATTGCAATTCTATTGCTTTGGCTTCCCAAGTACTGGGATTACAGATGTGTGCCACCAGGCCCAGCAGTCTCTTGTGGTTCTTGATTTGAACAAACCAACCTGGAAGAGTTAAGAAAAAATACGCAGAAATCTGCATACCAATTGTTTGTTAGACGACAATGATGAATTTGTAATTTTTTGGTATGGCAATTTTAATTTTTTTTTAAGTTAGACCTTGGGGCTGGAGAGATGGTTCAGCGTTTAAGAGCACTTGTGTCTTGCAGACAACCCAGGTTCAGTTCCCAGCACCCACACAGGGGCTCACGACAGTCTGTAACTCCAGGTCTAGGGAGTCCAACACTCTCTCCTCTTCTCACTTCCTCAGACACTAGGCATGCACGTGGTGTTTGTCCAAACACACATAGGCAAAATACACACTTAAATGAAATAATTAAATCTTAAATTCGACCTTTAAAAAATCTTGTCAGCTACATGTGATGCCACAAAACTGTAAGTGAGCCAGGCAGATAGTACATGCAAGGCCAGCTGCTTAGTGAGACCCTGTCTCAAATTAACTAAGTAATGCTTTAAATTAATTGAGTATATAATTATGTATAAATAAATATATTTTAAACAAATTTTATAACCTATCAAAATTATCAAAAATAACTATTATGTTTCAAAGTGTCTTTAAGGAGAAAGAGTAGGTACAGGTCAAATTAAAGTGGCCGTGATCTGAAAATGGTAGAATGGCTGGAACAGAATTTGAAGACATGTGGAGTTCATTATTCTGTGAAATGTTTTGAATACTTAGAAAATGTCAATGATAAGTTTGTTACATACCATTATTAATGTCTCATATTGGTTTTATGCAATAATTTGGAATGTGAATATCAATTCTAATATTAATGGTCATTAAAGTTAAAACACAAGCACACCACACCCAAGAATTTCTACTTATTGTTTCAATGAACTATGCCCTGTAGTTTCTGGTAACCTTTCCAGTGAGTAGTTGGAGATTACTAACTGCTTCCCCAACCCCTTTAAATGGAAGCTCTGATCAGTAATTTTTCTTGAGTGTCTGTAGCCAGAAAAGGGTGTCTGTGGCAGACACAGGGAATCAAAATGACACTGTTATCTGTTGGTATTTTGTCTCTGATTGAAAGCCAAAGTGAATCCTCAAGCCTGCTTACTGCTATCCTGAGCCTTGAGCCAAAGGTCTCCTAAGCCCCAGGGATTAACCGAGGGATCACACACTACCAATTACTCTATCTAGGGACTTGGGAATCCAGACTATCACAAGAGAGCTTCTACCATCCACATAGAGTGTGAGTTGGTTCTTCATTTATGATATCTGGAAGATGATTCCAACAACTCTCACTGATGAATAGGGATGTAGAAATGAAAATTAGGGCCAGGAATGTAGAATAAGGGAAGAATGTTTTCCAAGCACGTGCTAAGGCCCTGGGTTCTAGCCTTAGCAAAACAAAATCACATCAAATAAGGAAAATAGTGATCTACCTCTTTTCCAGATTAGCGAATATGGAGTCATGAAATCCCATTTTGGAATTCCCTCTCTCTCTCTCTCTCTCTCTCTCTCTCTCTCTCTCTCTCATTTAATGGTTGAACTTGGGGTTTCTTGCACACTAGGCAAGCACTCTACCTTTGACCTATTTCCCTAGCTCTATTTTAATTTTTATTTTGAAACGAAGGCTCCATAAGTTATTCAGGCTGGCCTTCAACTTACTCTCTAACTAACTCTCTCAGGCAGGCTTTGAACTTGCAGTCTAGCTGCCACAGCCCCAAAAAAGCTGGGATTACAGGCCTGGGCCAGCAGCCCCAGCTTGTTGAAAATGTTTTGACAGTAATGACATGACTATTTGGACTTCATACCATGTGCCTCCTTGGGTTCGAAAGTTGACTCATGACCTCTGTATAGCACAGTGCCTTAGTCAGTATTCTACTGCTGTGAAGAGACATCATGACCATGACAATCTTATAAAAGAAAGCATTCGATTTGGGCTTGCTTACAGTTTCAGAGGTTTAGTCCATTATCAACTTGGCAGGATACATGGTAGCATGCAGACAGTCATGATGCTAGAGAGGTAGCTGAGATTTCTATATCTGGATCCACAGGCAGCTGGAAACGGGAGACAACACCAGTCCTGGCTTGAGCTTTGAAAACCCCAAAGCCCACACCCAGTGTCACACTTCCCCCAACACCTACTTCAACAAGGCCACACCTCCTAATCCCCCTTAAATAGTGCCGTTCCCTAGTGACCAAGCATTCAAATACATGAGCCTATGAAGGTCATTCCTGTTCAAACCACCACACCCAGTAAATGCATATGCTATATTTGTTTCTAGAGGTAGCAGGAGGAAAATGCATTTACTGCATTTCTTTCCTACAGAAGCTTCCAGAAAAAAAAGTCCATGGATGGGCAAATGAAAGATAAACTTCAATCTGGGTTGATTCATTTGGCCAGGTGCTAAGGATTCTTTTTAATGATGTTTGCCATTTACCTCTGCTGGCTTTGGTTCTTAGTATTCAAAACACTCCAGTGCCTGCATTCCTCTGCCTTTCCGTAAGTATTCAAAGGTGTCTAGGGGATTTCACTAAATCCAGTGATTTAAAATTGGAAAGGTCAGTAAGTATACCACTGTGTGCTTAGACGGTGACCCTGTGTGATACAAACATAAAATATTGATTATGTAAATTGGCAAATGCATACGATCTATGATGACCTTGCAGACTATTGAACTGAACTCAACTCTAAGTTGTTTAAGCCTGTCTGCTCACATGCTATTTGATACTAGGTACATTATTCACTGCTATGAGATTCTGTAAAATGAGGAATGCAGATTACATACTGGTTGGTAGTTATTCAAAATCATATGCAATTATCCTGGTAATTCACTGATTTATAACTCTTAGGTGTTTCTCTAGGGTAAGACATTTTTATACAGAATACTGTCTTAAACCTCAACTCCATCATGCTATTCCATATATTAAGAGTGTGAGCTGACAAATGGCTGTTTGCACAGGGCTTTGACTTCCTGCGGGTAGGTCCATCTGGGACAGCCAATTACTGATCAGACCTTGCTTAATGAACTTCACATTGGAACATATGGCATTGTGTTTCCAAAGCCACTTCCTTCAAACCAAGAGGGCTTGTCCAACCATGGCCGTTCCAACAGTGTCTCTCTCCATTTAGATGCTCAGCACTAATCCTGAGAATAGGAAGGATGCAGAGAAAATCCTTTAACTCCAGGGAGGGAAGACGTTTTATTTTCCCTAGTATTCACATAGTTCTTAGTTGGGAAGGATCCTTATAACAAAACAATTCGATGGGGGGTTGTGGGGGGCAGGAATCCCAGTCATTTAACTCTGTGTATTCCTGTGTATGAGAAAAGACTGAGTCTCTGGCAGGTGGTTTTAAACGTATTATCTTCTGGATCAAAGAAAGAAGGGTGTTGGGGAGGCCAATGAGACTGCCAGAAAATAAAACAGAAAGACAGAGTAAGGTTTGTTGACTTTATCTCAGACAGTGCCTTCACTCATCAATCTCTGGTGATTGTCTTGCTTCTTTCTCTGGTACAAAGAGGAGATTCTCTTACAAATGGCTATTTCCTCTACAGGGATAAATCTCCCTTAACAAATAGTAACATCTGTGTTTTCAGAGCTTCAGTTACATCCATTTCTTAAAGTATCTTTACAACTGATAGATGCATTTTGTGGTGGTATATTTTGATCTCTATATACATAGTACAAGGGATACTGTATTGCCTCTAGTTTTTAAAGGTTTATTTTATTTCTTTCAATTGTGTGTGTAGTTCAGGGATATGTGCATAGGAATGCAGTGTGCTGGAAGCCAGAAGAGGACAATGGATCCCTTGGAGTTGGAATTACAGGCAGTTGTGAGCCACTAGACATGGGTGCTGGGAATCAAACTTAAATCCTATGCCAGAGCAGTATGTGTTCTGAGCTTCTGAACCATCTCTCCAGCCCCTGCCTCACTATTATTGAATAAGCCTGTCCTCATTAAGCCCTGAGTGATAACTACCCTTTAACTAATTGCTTTGCTTTCTTCTTCTTCTTCTTCTTCTTCTTCTTCTTCTTCTTCTTCTTCTTCTTCTTCTTCTTCTTCTTGTCCTCCTCCTCCTCCTCCTCCTCCTCCTCCTCCTCCTCTTCTTCTTCTTCTTCTTCTTCTGCCTCTGCTTCTGCTTCTTCTTCTCCCTCTCCCTCTTCCTCCTCCTTCTCTTCTTTCTCCTCTTCCTCTCCTCCTCCTCCTCTTCTTCTTCATTTATGGTGCCTTGTCCCCATACCTTGACACCCTAGATTTCAGGACAGCTGTGAAGAACAATCCCATACAGCAACCAGCACCCAACTCATTCTATACTATAGCATCTTTGAAAGTTTAGGGTTTCTCTGAAGTCACTCAGAGCAATTCAGCCCAGTTCTTCCCTAAACAGACACAGTTCAGAAGTGCATGGTACAAAGCTGTCTCCAGAAACACTTCCCAAAGGAGAGATAGGAACTTGGGGTGCCTCAGCCTCCCCGAGGGGAATTCTACACATCTCCTTGGAAGGTGTCTGCTATGATTTGTTGGTATCCCCAAGGGTTCATGGGTTGAAATCCCCACTGTGAGGTATTAAGAGGGTAGAACTCCAAGTGCTATGAAAAGGAAAATGAGAAAGAATGGGGTTGGGGGACTTTAACTAGGGAGGGGGAAAAGGTAATACAAATGGAGGGGAAGGAAGATGAGAAAATAACATAAGGATGTATGAGAAAAACATAAGGAAACATGGTATTTTATATGCTTACTTAAAAATACATACACATATAGCCAGGCGGTGGTGGCACATGCCTTTAATCCAGTACTTGGGAGACAGAGGCAGGCATATCTCTGTGAGTTCAAGGCCAGCCTGGTCTATAAAGCCAGTTCCAGGACAGCCAAGGCTACACGAAGAAACCCTGTCTTAAAAAACTAAAAACATTGTGTGTGTGTGTGTGTGTGTGTGTGTGTGTGTGTGTGTGTGTGTGTTATACATACACTTCAGTCTCATGAGTGTCATTCTTTAAGTTGATGTTTCCCTTAAAACAAATATTTCATTAACCCTTCTACAGATTTGGGAATTGCCTGGTACCCTATGTGTGTGTGTGTGTGTGTGTCTGTGTGTGTGCACCCTCCTTGTGCTCCTTCAGGGATGTCCAGCTCCAGGATTCTCCTGAAGAACATAACACATTGCAAAATCAACACTGACAGTTACAAAAATCAGCCTATTTTATGGTAAGATCTGGTTGAGTTTTCCAAGTTTCTAAATCATCATCGCTCATTTTCACAGCCTATGAATATCATCTATCCGATTAGAAATTAGTTGTCCAATTCATTTTGAAAAAGATTTGCCTGGCAGTGGTGGCGTGCACCTTTAATCCCTGCACTCGGGAGGCAGAGGCAGGCGGAATTCTCTATGAGTTCGAGGCCAGCCTGGGCTACAGAGTGAGTTCCAGGACAGGTTCCAAAGCTACACAGAGAAACCCTGTCTCAAAAAACCAAAACAAACAAAAAAAAAAAAAAAAAAGGAAAGAAAAAGAAAAAGATTTAACACCTTTCTTTACAGTAATAGACTCAAAAGGAATGTTACTGCTTAGGGATAATGTTGATGTTGAAACTAAACTTGGTTTTGTTTTATTTTTAAATGTACTTGTTTCTTTACTGTGTGTTTTCCATTGTTTGGAGTCAAACTTGAGATTTTTATGGATGCTAAGCAAGCACTCTATTGTTGAACTATACCCTCAACCCCTAATTTGCTTTTAAGATTTTGAAATTAAAAATATTGGAAACTCCTTCAAACATCCAATAACTAGTTATGCATTAAAAGAATTAACACATGTGTATTCATTAAATCTGAAAATAGATTTATATTTGTACAACCAGAATCTCTCAAAAAATTTTTGAAGTAATTTTATTCATTGTTTTTCTTTCATGTGAATTTTTCTCAATGGATTGCTTAACCTTTAAAGAAATGTGATTTTGTAACATACTAATGGTGCCTTACATTTGCATAATACTTTCAGGTATCAAGATGACTTTGACTCAAATTAACTGAGGCTCAGGAAAACAGTAAAAAGTCTTTTTCTAAGAACTGATATTGCCTTATTTTCACAAATGAGGAGTCTAAAGTTTTGTCACTAGTAACCAGCAGTGCTAACATTTGAATCTAAGCCAACGTGTTGGTTTGTGTTATGCCCAAATCTCGGGGACCCCCAAAAGACCACTGGGAGACTGAATCTCAAATGTAAAAACAAAAAGCCTTTATTTTCAACTCTGAGCTTGGTCCCTCTGTCTGTTCAATGAAGTGAAAGCAGAGGGCCCTGAGCTCAGGCAGGGTAGGATTTTTTTTTTTTATCAAAGCAGAGGTTGGGGTGAGGAGATTTCCAGGGTTCAGGACCCTGATTGGCTGACAATTGTCTAGGGGTATCTGTAAAACAAAAATAGGTGCGTGCTAGACTCAAGGACATCTGCCACCTTATCTAATGACTGGAATGTTTGGGATGTTAGGTACTTCCCCATCCCTGGGTGGTGTCAGCTTATGTTTTTTTTCTGGATCTGGGTGCTGCCTGCCAGTAAGCCTGTCACAGAAGCTGTGTCTGGGCCCCTAAACCTGTCATGGCAGCTGTGTGGTCAAGTTGTTTTGGGGCCCCTCCACCGTTTTAATGATATGGCCCTCCAGTATTGGCTCATATTTGAAGGCCAGATCCACATTTGGTGTGAGGGGAAACCTGCAGGTGTCCAGGTGAGGGGAAGCCAAGCAGGGAAGTGAGCCTTCAGAGAGATGAGAGTGAAAACTTGCTTCAGACTAACTTTGTCAACCTGGATCAGATGAGCATATTTAAAACACGGTTTCAGGCAACAATCATTCCAGTTCCAGGTACACAATAAAGCGTAAGGTGTGACTACATAGAGATTCTTTACAAAGCACATGAGACAATAAGGGTAGGTTCTATAGCTAAAAGGCCTAGAATCTAATGTGGTCTTTGACCAAGACAGCATAGAGGACAGCAGTACATAAAATACATGTGACATCTCTACTGAGGACAGGTTCTGTTAACTGGGAGCTAAAGATAAGGGTCTAGGGAGGGAAGAGTCTGGGATAATCATTCTAGGGAATTTGGGTGACATCTGCCTCTATAGCAAAAGGTGGGTGAGTTCTGCCTCCGCGGATAGCAAAATGGTTACCAGGTTGTTAACAGTATCCACTCCCAGCCTTCTGGGCAGAAAAGAGGTATTTCCTTATTTGAAGAGAGGCCCCTGAATGTTTGGTATTCCAGTTTCCCTAGTGCTCTGTGAGCGCAAGGCTCTTTGTGTCCCCAGTATTGGTGGAACCCTTTGGGAAGGATTAGAAGCTATGGCCTTGGAGGAGGTGTGTCATTCAGAGCGGGCTTTGAGATTTCAAGAGCCTAGCCATTCCCAGTTAGCTCTAACGTCACCCTTCCCCCTCTTGGCCTCTTGCTTCCGGATCAGATGCAAGCTCTCAGCTACTTCCCCAGTGCCATGCCTGCCTGCCTGCCACCATGATAGACTCATCTTCTGGAACTGGAAGCCCCAGTTAAATGCTTTCTTTTATAAATGGCCTTGGTCATGGCATCTCTTCACAACAACAGTAACTAGGACACCAGGTTCAGTAATAAACCATTTGTCCCCTAAGTAGTAACCTTTCCGTGAGAATGCTGTAGAAATCATCTCAAGCATTCCATGCAGCTTAATAGAAACACACTTCTCAACAATGGTATTAAGAGCAGGGTGTCAGGGTACAAGCCTATAATCCCAACACCTGGGGCAGAGGTAGAAAGAGGGTGAGTTCTTGGCTAGCCCAAGCTACATAGAATATCCTGCTATGAGAGAGAGAAAGAAAGAGGCGGGAGGAAGGGAGAGAAGGAAGGAAGGGGGAGGAAGGAAGAAAGGAAGGGAAAGAAAAAGAAAAAGAGGGAGTGAAGTCTCTCCACTGTGAAATGAAAAGAAGTGGTCCCACCAGCTCATCTTTGGGAGACACTGGTCACCAAGTTTCTCATTTTAGAGAAAATAATCGCACATATTTAAATAAAAAAAGAGAATTAAGTCAATGATTGGATTGAAATGGGAGAAATTAATATGAATTCACAGGTTCTATTACATACAGTGGTGGTGTAAATATATAAGCATGAATGTACATGTCATTGAAGATTCCTTAGCTGTCATTCTGAGACTGACTGAGCAATGGCATCTTGACAGCAAGAGACACATTTAGTATCCAGATTTTGGTTTCTCAATATTAGTCTCATTACAAGGAAACAAAGTTCTTGGCAAAATGATCAGTTTGAGAGCTCTGCCCATGACCTTGGGCTATAGGGCCTGAAGGAGGCAATGCTTCTTGCCCTTGTACTTGACCTCTTAAAAGTAAAGGGAGAAGGATCACAAGCCCCTTCTCCCTGCTGCCTGCTTTCTGGTCTGATTGAATTGCCAGGTGGATTCGCTCCTCGTCAGAACAGAGGCAGCTGTCTACTTGGTTCTGTATTCACGAGTGTACTTCCTCCATTTATGTCTTAATAAATCCTCATTACCACTTAAATAGACTCACATGAATTGATCTTAACAAGAGCAAGAACCCACATGACCCTTCTCCCTTTCCTTTCAAGAAGTCACGTACAATGGCAAGAAGCATCGCCTCCTTCCAGGCCCCATAGCCCAAGATCATGGGCAGAGCAAATACCACTACAATTCAAAAGCAACTTAGAATGTTTTGTTGTATGTGTGTGTGTGTTTGGGGGTGGGGGGGATGGGCAGGAACACAACCGGTCAAAGAATAATGACAATATGTGAAGAGATTATTTAGAAGAAAAGTGGATCCTATAGCAAGAATTTGAGCAATAAAATCCACAAAGACTGTGGTGGGTTTTAGAAGGAAACAATTGAGTAATAAGTTTAAAGAAGACTGAGGTTATTTATATAGCTTTAAAGTAACTTATTAGGAAACACTTACTGAGAACAAATCAGCCTGTGTGAAGCAGCTTAGAGGGTACCACTTTACCCAGGTACCAAAGTCAGTCACTGAGTGTCACAACATGTCACGGACATGATGGAATGAGAAGTAAACAGCACTATTTCTGTGATGTTCCTGCCAGAGGTGCATACATTTAACTGAAGGATAAAACCAAAGAAATGAATGAAACAGTCAGGGATTTCCTCCAAGCCTGCAGATATTAAGGAGCTGGGTGACTTCATGGAGCAATAACCCTAAAGAGCACGTCAGCCGTCAGGACATAAGTGAGGAGGACAGCTTGTGAAAGCTGATGGTAATAGTGCATCTGTGTAGTTTTCTGACTTTGGTGTTTCTGGTTTTTTATCATGTGGCAGTATCTGGTTAGTTTCAATGGTGAACTTGACAGAATCTAGAACTGCCTGGGAGATAGTCCTGAGGACATGCCTGGGATGGGGATTGTCTTGATTCCATTAGTTGATGCGGCAAAACTCATCTTAATTGTGGGTAACCTGTGAACCGTGGAAATAGCAAAAGCAAGCTGAACACTAGCACGCATGCATTCTCTGGTCTCTGTTTCTGGTTATGAATGTCACATGACCAGCTACCTCAAGCTCCTGCTGTTGTGACTTCATTACTATGATGGACTGTAGCCTGGAACTGGGAAGTAGAATTTGCCCTTAAATTGCTTTTGTCAGAGTGTTTTTAAAATTTAGTAAGATTTATTTATTTTATTTTATGGGTATGAGTGCATTTGCCCGTCTGTATGTATATGGGCCTCATGCATGCCTGATGCACACAAAGTTCAGTAGAAGGCACCAGATCCCCCAGGAACTGAAGTTAGTGATGTCATGGTTGTGAGCCTCCATGTTGATCCTGGGAACTGAACCCAGGTCCTCTGCAAAAGCAGTAAGTGCTCCTAACCATGGAAGCATCCCTCCTGCCCTTTGTCAGAGTATTTTATCGTAGTAACAGAGACAAAACTAAGACAAGGCTGTCTTAAAAAGAAAAACAACAATAACATTTTGTGTGTGTGTGTGTGTGTGTGTGTGTGTGTGTGTGTGTGTGTGTGTAGGAGGGAGGTGAGTGCAAGTGTAGAGGCAGAAGACAACTTGCCAGAGTCAGTTTTCTCTTCTATCATGTGATTCCCAGAGATCCTACTCAGGTCTTCAGGTTTAGTGTCCATTGTCTTTATCATTTAAAACAACTCACTGGTCCCAAGTAGGCTGCTTTGATCATAGTCTATTGAAGTATCCCAGGAAGGGCTAGGGAACATCATGTTACCAACTTGCTTTCAAAGAATTGAGGGAATCAAGCTGTCCTTGAACTTTTCTTCTAGATTCCTATAAGTTTATGATGTTTTAAATGCATATTCTCAAGGTGTTATCATAAATATTTGTTGCATGCCAATAGAGTCATAAATACATGAACTTTTGTCTATAGCATGATACTGGGATTGAACCTGGGGGCTTTGCGTGTATTAGGCAAGCACTCTACCACAAACCATCCCCAGCCAAAAATACATGAGCTTTAATCCTCATAAAATGAGAAAATACACTTAAAACTTTAAATGATGTTCATATTCTAAGCCTCACACAGAGTTTAGATTGGCACTAACTTATCATATGAGATAAATAACAAACAGAATGGAGAGAATAAGAATAAATCAAATTTAACTCAGTTATTATCCATCCCCCTCCCCAACTCACACCCAAACGGAAGCTGAAGAATTTCTCAACCAATAAAAAAGATATATTCAATATAATAATTAAATTTCACTAGAAGCATTTGTCTCATTATATGGCTGATTAAGGACTGGTAGGAAAACAATGTTGCAGATTGTCATTCCAGCTTCCCAAAGCTGTAAAGGATGTCCCCAAATGGTGTTTCCTCCTCAAATCGCCCTGATTATACTAATGTTATTTCAGTCCATATGTGATTACAACTCTCTTTTTATTTTTTTCCTGAGCAATTACAATTAGCTGGCACACTTCTTTCTGTTCATAAAAGGCAACGACAGAAAGCAAAAAGAAGACTGGACAAGGATTAGGACCCAGATTAGGACCCAACTTACTGTGTCTTTGGATATTAATATTTAGCCTCAACATATATGTATTTCCATTTACAAAAAATTAAAGTGTGAGAATGACTGTCTTAGTCAGTATTCTATTGCTGTGAAAAGACATCATGACCACAGCAACTCACAATAGAAAATGTTTAATTGGGGACTTGCTTACAATTTCAGAGTTTTAGTCCTTTATCATCATGATGCATGGTGACATGCAGGCAGGCATGGTGTAGTTAAAAGCTCTACATCCTGATACACAGGAAGCAGGAAGAAAGAGACACTGGGCCTGACTTGGGTTTTTTAAACCTGAAAGCCTACCTACCCCCAATGATACACTTCCTCCAACAAGACCACACCTCCTAATCCTTCTTAAGTAGTGCCACTCCCTGATGAGCAAGCATTCAAATATATGAACCTATAGGAGCCATTTTTATTCAAAGGACAACAATGGCAATTTCCTTTTTTTTTTAAATTTTTTTGAACTTTCACTGAATTTGTTTTTTAACAATTTCCTATGTGTATAGATTTGCTTACTATCATACACACATATACCAACTCTCTTCTATCTCCCTCCCATTCCTGTCTATCCTTCTCCTCTTCTCAAGTTCCTTTTTCACATTTTTTTTGTTTTGTTTTATATTGTGATCCACTAGATTTAACCAAGGCTGTCAGAATGACTATAGCTTTGAACTATTCATTTAAGCCTGGTGGGCTCTTCTTGGGTACACAACTCAAGACAGCAAGTATCGCATCCCCAGAACCCACCAATAGCCACATTGTTCATCAGGATTGGGTATGGCCCCATGAGCTCCTCTCCCATCCACTCTTGTGCCAACCCTATGTAGGCAACCATAGCTGCTGTGAGATCATGATTACAATGGCTGTGCCATGCTCAGAAGACAGCATTTCACAGCTCTTCCCCCTACCATCCTTTTGCTAAAATGTCCCTTACACTTTAGAAGGGGTGGTATAAGGGTCCTGTTTAGGACTGAGTACTCAACTACCAATGATTCTCAGCATCTTGAGCAACCATGTGTCTGGGCATTTAGTTCATTATAAGAAGAAGTATCTCTAAAACTAAACATAGCATTTATCTATAAGTATAAACATAAATATTTAGAAGGAGGTTTGATACTATGTCAATTTAGCTAAACACCTGTAGCAAGTACCCTCCTATGTCTTAAGACATCTTCATAGATTTTTGACTGGGTTTATGCTACTAGGTATGAATTATCTCCTCAGAATAGGCCTATAATCCAATCACAGACCAATTAGCAACAACCATAACAGTCATACCACTGTTACATCAAGGGGGTCATCCTAGCAAGATGATTTCTTATGCTCTACTGAATTCATTTTTGTTTTCTTTTTAAACCACAGTCAAGCTATTGTCTTAATTAAATAGCAAATAACCAACTAAAATTTCTTTTCGCTTTTTAAAATCCTGCTTAGTATAATTTTTGTTTTGTTTATTATAGGATCTCATAAAGCTGTTAGCATACTGTCAATATCTGGTCTTAAATTTGTGAAAACTTCCTATAAAATAGTGCAGAAAATAGCCACATAAGTACATGCTTTCTCTATGTTATTGCAATTTATGGTGTGAGTGGCAAACATCTACTAAATTTTAAATATCTCTGTGCTTGTCTTCTGATATGTACATCTGAGAACCAATCTCAGCAAGGAGAATCACATTTAAATTTCTAACTCTTTGTAAGACACCAATGGACCAGAAAACATTGCAATATGTGCATTATTGAAGTGAATGGAATCTATAAAATATAGAATTTCTGTAGAACATGCATTTGCTCCTTCAAGATACTCCTAAATTATTTTTCTTATTAAAGCTTTTCTTAGAAATTAATGACTTAAGATAGAAGTATTGATTTAGAACAAATGATGTGTGAATTAGATTATGACTGTTTGAATTTTTAATATTTCTTAATGTTATGCCCATTGCTTTGTAATATGAGTGATTTGCAGAATATAAGCTCTTAACAATGTAGTGAAATAAGGGAAGGGTTGCTAAGTAATGGAATTAATTCTTCCTAAGCTAACTTTCTAAGGGACAGAGTGCTGATAATGGAGAAGTCTGGAGTAATATTAGATAAAACATAACTTTTCTTTTTAATTGTGTTTTTCTTCTTGTGTAAAGAGTCAGCTTGAAACATGATTATTCTTTATATATGACAACCCATAAACACTATGAACCCTTATGAGCATTAAGTTGAAGTAGGCATAAACATACTAGTAAAATTTCAGTAATAAAGAGAATTTATGTAGAGAATTTGTTTGCACATTAAATTAAGATGCAGTAATAATGAGAGATCTTCTCAGACTGTGGGTTTATAAGAATGAAGGCATTTCTGGAAATTTCATGTACTTAGTCCTCAATGTTCAAACTTCATTTGCATATCTCCATTTAAGAGTGCGATAGAAAGTCCTTACAATCATTAACAGAAAAACAATATTCTTTCATGAACGAATAAAAAACCCATCAACCACCATAAATAAATTTTCTTTAAAGTACTGAGAAATTCGCTTTTATAGATCCATCTTAGAGTAGAATTGAAAAAAATGAGGGTTTCTGTGATAACCCATCCCCCCCAAGAACTGGGCAAGGGTTTAAATGGAAGACCATTGAGGAAGGTCCTTAAGGATTGAGGAGTTGCTGAGGTCTAGCTCTTCACAATTGTTGGCTTCTGGTGGTGGTGGTGGGAGAGGGAGAGGGTATGGGAAAGAACCAAAGTGAGAGATTGGCCATACTTAGATATTTTACTTGATATATTTATTTTTTGGAAGAGGGCAAAAGGGTGGGAGGGTGGATCTGGGAGGAATGGGAAGTGAGTGTGATTGGATACATATTATGAAATTCCCAAATCAATAAAAATATTGTGTTGGAAAAAAAATTCACCAAAATGCAACAAGCCCTGTTCCCAACAACAAAACTGATTCTTGTTCTTCCCTCCCTCAGCCTCTTAGCCGTTGTACTTAGCAAAACTACATGTACTAATAATGTACTTAATTTACTAAAATAAAACTCTTGAAGTTGTAACAAGAGAGATGTAATAGAAAGATACTCACAATGATTAGTCACTGGTTGCCAGCATGCCAGTGGGCTGGTGAATGACAAGAAGAAATACACCATGACAGTAAACTCTAATGTGAGACACTCATGGTCTAATCACACACACTCAGAATGCTTGTGCTAGAGAATTATAGTTCATCATCACTTTCAGCGACCATCGTTATAAGCAGCATTTTCATTCTTTAGGGAGAACAATTAAGATACTGTGTATTTAGGCTGGTGACACACTGGTGGGTTCAGTTTTGTTTGCTTATAGAGAGAAGACTGGTCCATTTTTTCCCAGTAACAACTCTGGAATATGAACTGAGAAGGTTGAAGGCAACAGGAAAAATAGTCATGTTAAGATGCCTGGAATTCCTATTAAACTACAAAGCTGAGCTTGAAGGTACACACATGTAATCCCAGAAGCTGAGGCAGAGCAAGATGATCATTGCAAGTCCAAGGCTACCCTGCTCTGTGTAACAAGTTCCCTGACATCCAGGGCTGTGTGACAAGACCCTGTCTCCAAGAAACAAAAGCAAAAAAAAACTCAAACAAACAAAAAACAAACAAACAACAAGAAAACATATAAATGTTGAAAGAGCCAAATAAATCCAGAAGTGCCCAGAAATACAAGCTGAAGCAATACAATGTAGCTGAATTGGTTTATGAGATGCTTCTATCATTCCGCATCTGTCACTGCAGCAACAGAGCTCAGATTCAGCACATAAGAAGCATTCCCTATGTACTCACTCTCTAAGTACTGGTTGAATCAATAAATGAATGAAGCTCCATCTCAAATGTCTAGTTTTTCCATTTTGAAAAATCAGGACAGAACTCTTTGTCCAGTGCATGACTCAGCGCTGGGCATTTTCATTTTGTGCTCAGCCTTCAGCTCCACACTTCTCTGGGCTTACATAATTTCTGGCCCTCCTGCCCCCTAAGCACAACCTGACCCAGGAAGTGTGTCTTCCACCCTTTGATTGTTTAGGGCAAAAATGGGTTGTTTAATTTCCCTTTCCAGTTTTAAACATTTAAAATTTCTGTCCTCTCCAAGCCAACAGATTCTTAGTTCACACTTAATAGAATGTGTTAAAGATTCAGCTTTTGCATGATTCCTAATGCTAATGAATTCATCAATCCTTTTATCACTCATCTTTCTGGAAATGTCAAGCAGGATGTAGCTGACAAGGTCATCCCCATTTAATGCGAGTTCATGGGCATACACATTTGTCTGCGGCATCTGACATCTCTGGCTCACCTCTGCCTTCCCAAGCTCCTTTACTTGAATACTGATAATTGTATCCATTTTTTTCATTATTTATCACCTCTGTCAACATTTTCAAATCTATGCATGTTTTCATGCATTTTTAAACACACATCATTTGCTATTTTATAAATGAACACCCTCTCTGAGGATTGTTTATATACATTGAATTTATTTTATTTTTCAATATGTATCCTTGAGACTGCTGTGTTTTAAATGTTTTTATCCAAAATTCACCTCTGAATTTCATTGCCATTAAGGAGACTCTGTAAGGAAGTGACTAGGTGGTTAATATTTGTCTAAGAGTGGATTGATACCCAAGGGGATTGTGTGACCTCGCTTGCTCTTCTGCCCTCTGCTCTGGGAGGGTGAAGTATGAAAGCCAGCTCCACACTCTCAGATTTCTCACCCTCTAGAATCAGGTTAACAAATTTCTATTCATTAAAGATTACTCATTCTCAGGTATTTTGTTATAGCATCCAAGAATGGTCTAGGACAGAAACACAGGGTATTTTCCACATACATTCTTAGCTGGAACATTCTGTATGTTCCATTCTGAGCTTAACAAAGAATAACTCTTCTCCTTCTCTTCTTTCTCCTCCTCTTCTTCCTCTTCCTCATCCTCCTTCTCCTCCTCTTCTTCTTCCTCTTTTCTTCCCCCTCACAACAGGATCTCAAGACATTGCCCAGGTTGGGTTCAAATTCATCATGCTCCTCTTGCCTGAGTCTCCGGAATGCTGGCACAATGAGTGTGTGCCGCCACACCCAGTAATTTGTTTTTTTATTTCTTAAGCCAGTTATTTATTGTCAGAGTGTTTCACTTCTCGGGAGGCCGCAGAGGGCTAGGAAAGAAGTGGAACAAAGATGTGGTTTCTGCTTCCATGGAAGGTTTTTTGGGGGAGGGGGAAATGACACCACAAAAATTGTCTAAAGTTGAGGAAAGGGGTAGAACTTTCCCATCAGTCAGTCAACTGGGTGTGTGCTAGCCTTGGTGGAGGGGAATATATGAGGTGGCCTTTTCCATGGAAAACAGAATGGGATAGCCAGGGACTTGCCCAAGGTTGTACTCTACTCACCTGGGAGGTGAGTGACATACCTGCTGTGTTTAGTTTACCAAAAGAAAAGTATGACTTCATGTGGATTATTGATCTAGTTTTAGTGTTTCTGATGATTTTTCTTAGTTGTCAACTAGACAGGATTTAGAATCATCATAGAATATCTGCAAGGGATTATCTAATGAGATTAATGAGGCAGGGAGATCCACCCAACATAGAGGGCATAATCATGGTTAGGGGGTTCTTGACTGAATAAAGAAGGAAAAGGGGAGTTGAGCATTCAGCATTCAGCGTCCTGCTTCCTGACTGGATGCAATGTGGCTAGCCACCTTCTGCTCCTGCTACCCATCCCTTCCTCGCCATCATGGCCTATATTCTCTGTGAACATGAACAAAAGTAAGCAATTCCTTCTTTAAGGAGCTCTTGTCAGGTTATTTTACTGCAGCAACAAGACAAATAACTAATACAGTGTCTTAGTTAGAATGAATATATATAGAGAGAATGAAGATGTATGTATTCAGCTATATATATATGTATATATATACATATATATAGTAACTGCATTAATTTAATAACCCAAAACTGACAAGCAAGGCACCATAGAAATGAAAACAGAGTACCTAACTAGTCCTTGTAATAAAAACTTAAATTCCAAATATACTCTCATCCTATAAGTTCAGTCCTGGAGACTGCATCCCAGGAGACAGCCACGCTGAGTGTTTCAGTGGATTGTGCAATTTTCAGCTTTTTATATCACAAGTGATGATAGCTTAAGCAATTTCTATACAATCTACATCAGCAGCAGACTGACCAGCACAGGGCTAGGTCTCTTCATTCATGACCATGAGCTGACTTCAGCAATGGCCTCCAGGAGTACTGTGATAGAGGGTATATGCCTCTTGAGTTAATTGAAGATCTAGATTTTCAGATAGTAAAGTAAACTTACTCTCTATTTTCATTCTCTCACTTACAGAGTCCACCACTGATTCTTCTAGAAAATACTTATTTTTTCATGAGGATGACTGTTAAAGATACAAGACAGTTCTGCAAGTGGATGGAAGAATCAGGAAGGGAGACAATTGCCTCTTCATCTCATGCATGTACACTTGTCACTTAGGGACAAGGGCATAGGCAGCCTCCCTTCTTCCTTATTGCTGTGTCACTTTAAGGCAGAGCAAGAGGAAAGGCTCTCGATGATGGAATAGGCCCATCTCAAAGGGCAGCCATGCCCTTGGGATCCAGCTTGTGGTAGAGAACTTGCCAGTCATGAGTCAGTCCCTGAGTTTGGTCACAAGTACCACAACAAAACAAAACAAATTCAAACAAAACAACTCATTAAGGATTGTGCTGCTTAGAGCATCATGTCCCTACTTGCTTACTTACAGCTTCTATGGGCTATTGGCTATAAATGCCAATCAAAAAGAAGGATGGTTACCTTTCTACAAGGACCGCACTAGCATCATAGAATGACAGCATACATCTATGAAGAAAAGGTTATGTTACCACTCATGGGGCATCTTCTGTCATCTTAAAGACCTGGGCATAGTCAGATATTCATGGGCACACAGTATCACACTATGGGTGATGAAATGCATACTCTTATGTAGCCACATAGTTTCAGAATGCTCTGAATGATCCCTGTCTCCAGAGCACAGGGAAAATTTCAAAACAGCTATCCAGGAGGAGTTGAGGTCAGACTAAAGGTGTGCCTTTTCTGTGAATCATGGAGGGTGGAGTTGAGGAGGGACAAGTGCAGACTTGAACTTGGGGTTTGGAAATATTCTTCTCCAGGCTGAGGCATGAGTGGGTTGACATTGCCAAGCCAAGTTTACAGTCAGTTTGAAATCCTTCTGCTTTCTTTCTTTAAGACAAAAATAAATTCTTCACTTTGGTCTTTAATGTGGACTCTCCACTTCCATCATCATGTGTAGTTTAATCTGCTCAAAACTTGGCTATATTTTGGAACAGTTGTTCAGATTCAACTTTAAGTACTTTATGCAGACCACTGGAAAAGATCTATCTGTGATATTTAAGTCCCATTCAACAGTTGATGATTAATGGGGCACAGAGAGGTCAATGGCTTGTCTGACACCACACAGCTATCTAATGGACAATTATAAATCATGGAACAATTTTTCTTCTTTTAATCATTATTCCTCAATGATGGGTTGTATATTAATCAGATAAATGTACCTTCCTTATCCCAGTTTTATGACCCAGCAACTCTAACCATTTGAACTGTGCTATGGCTTATAGAGGCCACGCCTCTGCTTGCACTTTTTCCATAACAAAAAAGCCTCCTGGCTCCATCCATGTCTTTTTTCATCTCTACTCATGAGTTATTCCTACTGTTAGAAATATACATAGAGATTCCAACATGGGTTGAGAACATCTGACCAACACCATATTCACCTACAAGGTTGCCTGAAATTCTATCTGCTGCAAAAAGAAAGTAGTTATGGTGCCATCAGGCTCCAATTAGACCCAGGAGATGGGACCCATAATGTTCCCCACACTGTCTAGTGCCTGGAATAGCATCTGATATGCAGCAAGTTCTCAGTTACTTGTAACAGTGAATAAACATTTCCCAAACAGAATTCTCACTGGAGACTGTTTAAGGGAAACAGGCTAGAATTACTAATACTTGTTCTTCCCAGTGACAGAAAAATCAAGAAAAGGCTGAAAACTTGCTGTTCTACTCCCAGATATGTGTGTGTAAGAGACAGAGACAGAGAGAAACATAAAGAGAGAAACACCCATAGAGATTTAAAAGTCTGCACAAAAACTGTGTGCAAATAGTTAGAGCGGCATCGTTTATAATAAGATAAATAAAGATAGAAACAACCAAATGTCCATAAACTAAAGAATGGACAAATAGAATGGGTTGTGCTATATAATGAAGTCATATTTGGGCATAATAAAGGAATGGCATCTTACAACATGGCTGAACCCTGAAAACATGCTGAGTGACAGAAACCATCTCAAAAGACCACACATTGTATGATTCCATGTGTGTAGAATGTCCAGAAAGTGACATGTACAGAGATAGAAAGTAGATTAGTAGTTACTTAGGACTTGGGAGAGGGAAGAGAGAAAGTGGTTAATGATGAAATTTCTTTGAACATGACAATGCTGATGAGTCACGTGTCTGTGATTACACTGGCCAACACTGAACCGTACACTTCAAATGAGTCAACTGTTCAGCATGTGAATTATATCTCAATCAAGTTGTTAATGTATGTGTGTGAGAGAGAGGACAGGGGAAGACACACAGAGATGGGAGAGAATAGGCTTGTAAAATACCCCAGAATAAAGGCTGTCCATCAGCATCCTCCCAGTTCTGATGATGTATTGACGACGATATCACTTTGGGCTCTCATTTTTCATTCTCTCATTTCAAAGCTCATCTTTGAATTATATAGACGCATCTCATTTTAGTTAAACTATCTCACTCTGATTTCTTCATCATTTTGGTAAATCACAAACAACTAAACCAGATGAAGCATCCTTTTCCAAGCCGTGACCACAGTCCCAATGCTGAGGTAGCCTTTATTGTCTGTCATTAGGTGCCAAGCACTTAGCAGATGTCATCATTAAAAGCCTACTAATAGCTCCACAAAGCAGACTACATTACTCTCATGTTAGAGAAGAGGGGTAGAGCTTTGCCAATCACAGAAGTTTCATCACATGGGGACTTGATAGACCCAGGTTTAATGCTTATGGGCCTAATTCCTAGTGTCTGTACTCTGTTCACAATTTATGATCTCAAAGAGTAGTGTGCTAGAAAGGAATGCATAAAAACCAGTTAGAGAGAGGATAAAGAGAGTGTGGAATGTCATAGAGACAAACCAGCTAATTTAGTGTGGTGCTCTCCAACAGAGAACAGGGATGTGAGAAACTTGCAGAACCAGCTGCCTAAATAGTCTGGAGGGTGACCCATGGGCTCTGAGGCTATTCAAGCTGTCTGTTAGAAGAAGTACCTTTTAAATCTTATTCCAGCCGAGCAAGCAATAGCACACAGGTCAGTTTCTTTTGTAAAAGACATAGACTTCAGGTATTTATTTCTAGTCATCAACTCTTCCAATACTATCTGCCCTCTGAAGGTATATTCACCTATCTGTGTTATTAAAAATGTCAGATTGTTTTTAGCCCACTTATGAGGATGGGCACATAGACACTGGAAGAGTGTACAGAGCATCAATCATTTCAGAACTGGGCTCCTTTTCTCTGTGAAGAGAGCTGAGGTCTCTCTTCTGTTTCTCCCCTCTGCCATACCTCTTCCAGCATCCTCCTCAAATGTGCTTTTATAGAGACATTTATCCTCCACCCAATCCCCTTTGGCAATTTAATTTGAAGTCATTCTAGTAGTAGATTGCCTAATTTCTTGTCATGGTATCCTCCATGAAATGCAAGGTCTTTCTTGCTTACAATATTCTAAGTCCTAGATTCAGGTCTAATGTTCATGCACAGCTTTGCTACTCTTGAATGGCAAGCATTTTTTTTCTCTTTCCCAGCTTTCCTTGTCTTCCAAAATTACTATTTCAACTATCAGCAACAATTAAAAACATCACTTCCCCCACAAACAACCGTAAGTGTAGAGACTTTATTATTAAACCTCAGCATAAATACACACACACACACAAAGAAATAAGAACCTTTGGAAGATGAATCTGGCAGATTCACCAAGGAAATGCATGCCAGATTAACCTCTATTAGATAAATGTGGCTGACATGGCAGCTTTAGATTTTAGCAGAGTGTGTGACTAAGACTCTCATGATATTTCTTTGGATAAACTAGATTGGGGAAGATAAGAACATAATTATATATAATTATACCTGGCTGATTAGAGATTGAATATATTACAAGATGTTTGTGTTCCCATAGGAATGCTCCATAGAGATCACATAACTTACAGCTTCTTTTCTACCCTTGGACCTGCCCTGTCCACTGCACACATGGTTACTGAGCCTTTGAAAGTCATCTGTTCTAAGCTGAGTGTTGAGAAAAAAAAAAAAAAGCACACCAAACTTGGAAGACTAAGCATGTTTAGAAAATGCCAAGTATTTTGTTAGTTTTAGACTGATCCCTTGCTGAAATAATGTTCTGTATATATAAAACATAAAATATGTTTTTATTAAACTGGTTTGCTTATCTCTTTTCTTTTATAAAGCATGGTATTAAAAAGTTGAAAACTGGAGCACTGATGAGATGGTTTCCAGGTGAAGAGCAGCAGCTGCTCCTCTAGAGGACCCAGATTCAATTCCCAGCACCCACACGGCAGCTTACAATCATCTATCATTCCAGTCCCAGGGAATCCAATGCCCTCTTCTGGCCTCCTGAGTACCACCAATGTACATGGTGCATAGACACATATGCAGGAAAACTTCTATACACAGAAAGTAAAATTTTTAAGAAGCTGAAAATTGTCTGTGTGATTTGTACTGTGTTTCTGTTGCCCAAGCTGGATTTAGACAAGCTCAGCAATTCCCAACTTGCATTTGTCATGCAGAAAGCCTAAATTCCCAGCTCAATACTCATCACATATCAGTCTTGAAGACTCAACTGATCTCATCTTCCATTCTTCAACAATTCCTGAATCCCTTTCTTTGCACCTGGTGGTACTCACGTCCCATCAAAAGTAAGGTTCCTTACTTCCCATTTACTTGTTTGTTTGGTCCATATCCTGTGTGTGTGTGTGTGTGTGTGTGTGTGTGTGTGTGTGTGTGTGTGTGTGTGCATATGTGTGTAGAAACACATGTATATGTGTGCTCATGTGTGTTCAGGAGCACATGCATCTGTGCATACATGTATGTGGAAGCTGGGGGATAAAATCAGTGTTGTCTTTAAGTGTCAGTTAATGTAAATTTCTCATTGCCCATCTGCAGATTTTTACATAGTAATATCTGCTATTTAAATATATAACCCTTTCTTGCTGTTTCCCTCTAGGTAGCATATAGCTTCTTAGCCTTGTTTAAAGCAAAAATCTTCAAAGTGATACTTCCATAATTGATGGCCCAAGTTCTTTTCCCCCATTCCATTCTGAACCCACTCTTACTGTACTTTGGTACATGTCATTCCCTAATTCTGTTATGGTCAATGTTACCAGGGACTTCTCTATAACTTAATCTAATGGAGTCCTACATTATTTGATGTACCTACAACACTTAGCCTGACAATCATTCTCCGCTCATAAACCATGTCTTGGATTCAACTTCTTGGAAATTTTCTATCATTTTCTTTTTCCTGCTTGTGACTCATTCTTTGCTTGCTTTTGTTCATGTATGCTTGTTGTAACAACCTCAAACCTTCAAGTACTAGAGCTCAGTCCAAGTACTAGAGCTCAGTCCCAAATTGTCATTTTTGTCCCCATTGCACATTAAGCAATCTCTCTCAATACTGTCTCTACCTTTTCCCTGATCGTGCCTATACATTCTACATTTATATAGTCAGGATCTTAAACTCAAAGACGAGCAAGCATCATAACGTTCGCATGCCCAAACTAAACTCTTTGTCATCCTCATTACTCTTCAGCTTTTCCCATCTTGGTGAGTGACAGCTCACTTCCTCCAGTTGCCCTTGGCTAAAGCTGTGGGATGCCCTTGGCTTTTTGGCTTTTCACTCTCACATCACATTTCCAAGTAAGTAATCATACAATATTTTGGGTTCTAATTTGAAAGTATATCCTAGTACTTCCTTCTTCTTATCGCCTCCTACTGTCCAGTAAATCTCTGCAATGACCCCTTGCTGGCCTCTTGTCTTCTCCATACTGCCTAGGGACTGCTTTCAGTACAGCAGCTAGATCCATCCCTTTAAAATGTCAACTAAATTGTATCCATCGTCTGAAAAACAATTCTATTTGCTCTCTTTCTGCTCAATGTACTTAAAATGGCTTCCAATAACGTATATTATCTGGCCTTAAATTTGCTAAGGCTGGAGGTGGAGTGACTAAAACAGCAGAAATGTTTTCCCAGTTCTGGAGGCTGGAAGTCTAAGGTGAAGGTGTCAGTCGTACTGGTTCTTCTGTGGCTTCCTTCCTTAAGGTCTTCATATAGACTTCCTTTTGTGCAAGTTAGCTCATGCCCTAATTTCATGTTCTTAGGAGGATGCCAGATATATTGGATTAGGAACTTCCAGAATGATCTTAACATCAGCAACTTTTTAAAAACACCATCACATTTTAATATGCTGGAGCAAAGGGGCTTGGCTTATGAAGTCTAGAGTGGGAGACAATTCATCCCCTAACAACCTCTTTGGCCTCACCTCTTTGCACTCTGCCCCATTTCTTCCACTGGAACCTCAGATGATGTCACACTCATTCCTACCTCAGGAACTATTCTCTATCCCCAAATACACTTTTCCTCCTCAACACATCCTCCTCCCTCATTTTCCGTATTTGTCTGTCACCAGCTGCTCATCCTAAGGTTGAGTGCAAGCTTCCAATTTCCCAAATCCATTCTCTCCTTCTCCTCACTCTGCTCATCTCCCTACATTCTGTGTCATTCTGTGTCACACTATGTTTTCTTATGTGCATGCTTAGAATTTTATAACGCTTTTCAACTTAGCTGTCCATTAAATAGATCTCAAATGAATGGATACATGGGAGAAGGGCATTTGCAGAAATGAATTAATTCACCCACATAGAGGAGGGGAGCAGACAGGAGGGGAGGGGATGGTGGTAAAGCAACTGAACCAAGTCTAAAGGAATATTGGATGACTGTCTTAATACTTGTGAAGGACTGTCCTACAGATGGAAGCGAAGCCAGTTCGCATCTGATGTTACTTGGAGTGGCAGCATTGAGGCTAAGAACAGAAATGAAGAGAAGGTAACCTGTGGAAGCTGGCTCCATGGGAGCTAATAAAATAAGGAATTAGCAGCTGGACAACTGCCTAGAGCACACTGCAGAGGCACTCACCTACATACCTTTGTGGAAAGCTCTTGCAGATGGTTTGGGAAGCAAATTCCGACTCTCAAATCCCAGAATGATAACTTGATTTTGCATCAGGAAAAAATGTCTCTGTTCCACGAAGTGTGGCTAATTCTGGCATACCACTGTTTCCATGACTTAGGTGTAGTGACATTTTCATTGTGGAAACACCACAAGAGCAGATAAGGTTCGGAAGTCGGGAAAGCTAGGGTCAAGTTTTGCCAAGAGCCACAGTTTTAGACAAGTTACTCTTGAGCCTACATTAAGTGGATAAGTCCTCATTTGATTAAAACATCAGCCACAATGACAATCCGACCTCTTCAGTTTGAAACTTCCTAGTTCTAGATACTTTTCAACTCATGGGAACTGAAAGAGAGGTGTGTGTGTGTGTGTGTGTGTGTGTGTGTGTGTGTGTGTGTGTGTGCATTTTCTTGTTGTTTTAAAGATTCAGTTGTAGAATAAGGAGGAAGCGGAAGAGGAGGTGTTCTGAAACTTCATGTTGAAGGAGAGTCAGATTAAATCGAACACTTCCTTATCACAGGAGTTCAGAAAGGAGGAAAGAGTCACTTGGACCAGGTGCCCAACTTCTTCTCTTCAAGTGTGTGAAAGAGAAGAGAACGCTGGGCTTGAAAACTCAGGATGAAACTCTTACTTATCCAGAGACGGTTATTGTGACACCAGATTGCAACTGCTCCCTGGTCCCGAGGGAGCTGGAACGCACTTCATTGGCTGTGCTTTGCTTCATGGGAGAGAAACTTTTACAACGGATGATTGTCACTGAGAACTAGTTCCAAAAGCAAGAAGCCTGAGCTTGCCTGTGCTACCTCATTTTCATTGTTTTCAGATCCTGTGTTATTTCCTAGGTGTTGAGTCACCAAGATCAGTGGAAGCACATGAGAGGTGAGTGGCAACAGCATGGTTCTGTATATGCTACTTGGACTTTTTCTAGGCGCATCTTGTATATAGCTTTGGAAATTGTTTAGTGATTTGGGTGGAAAATACCGAACACTGCTGGTAAAATCAGATTAAAAAAAAAAATCCCCCATTGCTCCCATGTACTGGAGAACAAAGTGGTATATTGTTGTCTCACACAGGCCAAAAAAAAAAAAGTATTATGTTTGGTATTTCCCAGAATTTGGACAAAGATGCATGGTGGAACTCTAGAAAGACCTGAAACCCAGAGTTTATATTGTCGCTATTTTTTTTTTTTCTGTTATTTCTACCTAATTGTCCCTTCCTCTGAGAGAAGAAATGGGTCTGCTGCCAGTATCCTCGCCAGACTTCACGGACCCCAGAACAAGGTGGGCGTTGGCACCTTTGCCTTTCCAGCTTAGATAACAGAATCCATTTTCCTGGACAATTGGAGGTTAGGAAGGGCAGTGTTGCTTTCTCAGGCTTGATTCCCTAAGTCATTCCTTTTTCTTTCTTTCTTTCTTTCTTTCTTTGTTTTGTTTTGCTGTTGCTGTTACAGCAGTGAGAGTTGACAGAACTCTTCAATATGATTAGTGGTAAATGAAGATTTCAATGTTGACTAACGGGGAAAAACTATGGAAAAGCAGGTTTCTTTTTTGACACAGAGACTTCTGTTTCCTTACGCCCTTGCTCTCCATGTGTACTTCATGAGAACTTTTGACGAAGGCGTCTCTCAGAATCAATCCACAGCAGTCTTCTTCGGTCCTCTTCCCTTGATCTCTTCAGCAGTCTTCCTCAGGGTCCTGACTACTCCTTGAGGGCCTGACCTTGGATAATTAGAGGCAACACTGTGAATCCAAGTTTTATACCGAGGCTTTTCTCTGTAAACTTAGCAATACTTTCTCCTTTTCTTAGATGGAATTTTTAAAATAAGCAACCACAAACGTGCCTTGGATTCTATTCCATTCTCCCCCAAATTAAGAAGCTGGTCATACACTTGAACGCTTACATAATAAATATTCAAAACATTCTAAACCAATATCTCCTGCAGAACACACATTTTTATTCTGACTTTAAACTTTCGAAATGCTTTTCATGGCATGCTACGCCCTACTTTAAAATGTCTGTTTGCCTCATATTTCTACAATTCCTCTTTCATTAAGTCATATTCAGGGTCATGCATTGAAATACCTTCCAGCTGAACGAACCTAGGTGTTTAGACAAAATTGTGCCTAGAAACGTCCATTTCTGCAAGAAATAAAACCAAGAGTCTAACTGGAATGCCTGTAGACCACAGTTACCTAATTCCAGGGCCTGACATAGCAAACAATAGCAAAAACCATGAGATAAGAGAGGCTTAGAACTACAGCTACCATCTTTAAAGTTCAAAGGGTACCTTAGCACTTTAAAGGACTGTGAGCATCCTAAAATCAAGACATTAGTTTAACTTTAATTATTTCCCAAACATTTGGTTACAGAGCCCTTCAGGTATGAGTTGAATACCTACAAACATTCTTGATAGCTTGAGTTCCATTGTACACAATTTGGAAATTATACTGGAAAATGCTATTTATATCATATTATATACACACATATATAATATATGTGATATGAAAATACTAGTAAACATTTTCTAGGGGAAAAGAGGACTTATAGTAAGGATGCAGGAGAAAGGGAATGGTAGAAGAATCTGAGAGGAATATGTTCAACATACAATATATACTTGTAGGAAAACATAAATTTAACATTTCTTCTCTAATTCATTTATACATTAGAAAATGACCTTAATGTGGGAATACAACTGAGTTTACTCTTACATCCTTTTACAGGGGATGATAGTTAATTGAATGTGTTCACCCTGATTGGGTAGAGAGATACCCAGAGAGCTGGTAAAAACATTATTTCTGGGTGTATCTGGAAGAATGTTTCTGGAAGAAATTCACATTGGTATTTATCAGTAGGTCAGGTAAAGAAGGCTCTTCCTCAGCAATGTGGGTGGGTGTGTTTAAACCACTGAGGTGGATATGGTCAAGAGGTGCAGGAAGAGTACATTACAGGAGGAGGACACACGCGCTGTGCTTGAGCTGGAGCACTTACCGTCTCCTGTCCCTGGACATCACAGCTCCCGTTTCTTCACTTTCTTCAGCCTTCTGACTCTAGGACTTAAGTAGTAACCATGCCAGTTCTCATGCTTTGCAGGTTTTTCCATTCTTTAGAAGGCTGACTGTGGGATTTCTTAGACTGAACGATTTTAAAGGCACAATAACAAATTCATATATATGTGCAGGAGGAGAATACATATATACATATATATAATATATATATATATATATATATATTCTGTTGACTCTATGTCTCTTTAATGCTCTGATACACAGAGATATTTATGAGTCATTTCCAGAATACTAGTTAACTTTCCAAGTGCCTATCAGGTTGTTATAAGTAAAATGATGATTTGTGGTATCGTGTTGTTGGTCTCTTCTGAATAGCTTTCAGCCCAGTACCAGGGATCATTAGTTATGATGGACATCATCAGTTTTGGGGATCTTCAGTTATGATGGACAATGCCTGTAGCTATGTCTCCAATGTTCATCTACTGTTCCCCTTCCTTGGAAATTCTATTTATCCTTTTATTGAAAATAGATTCCTTTCTCATACTATATAACATGATTTAAGTTTCCCCTCCATCTACTCCTTCCAGTTCCTCCCCACCTTCTAACACTGTTCTCTCTTCGGCCACCTCCCCTGTATCCTTGGCTACTTGATGTTTTTAGCTGGCTTCTCCTCCTGGCATTCCTGATTTGCCCTTCCAGGGGCCCCAGGCTTGGAACTCTGGTTTCCTTCTCACTAATCCACATTCAGAGACACAAATACTTTACACCACATGATTATTACTAATGCATTTTTATGGCTTCTTTTTTCTCTTCCCACATATTTTTCTCCTATAAACACATGGTCTTTAAGAGGAGTGAATATGAGTTTTGTTTTTAATTTAGATTTTTCTTTGTTTTTTATTGAAAATATTTTCATACAATTAATTTTCATTCATTCTCCTCCCCCAACTCCTCCCAGATTCTCCCCATTTTTCCCTCTCACCCAAATCTACCTTCTTACTTTGTCTCTTTTTAATCCTACCCAAAGTGTCAAGGGTAAAAAGCTACAATTGATATTTCAATAGTGAACATTTTTTATTCCCATAGCTACATTTACTTTAACTGGAATAAATCACACATGGGACAAGAAATGTTGACTGATGGGTAGAGTTGTCTGTTTGCTCCGGGACAAAGTTGTGTACCTAATGACTATGACTCTGATGCTTTTGTTTACATGTTTGTTTTGCCATCTAGGATGCTGTTTACATATACGCTATGCTCCTGGATACCCAAGCATGTCTAATCTTCTCATTCACCTCAGGAGTAGGAAACACTTTTCTGTTCAGTTACTCATCCATGTCTTCAGTACTTCTCTGTCATTCACTAAAGAGAATATGGTGAGCGAGTCTTGGGTGTAATTTATGCAGAGGTCTGGCTACCCTGGAGTTTAACATCCCCTTAGCTTCAGTATTTGCCACTGTGTTGAGTGATTACAATGGTTCCAGATGCCAGCAATTCCTAGTGAGACCCATGACTCTCTGCAGCTGACCTGGGGTGGGGCTTCCTTCAAGCATGTGCTGTTCTCCATTCTGCAAGACAAGCCCATTTTAATCCTTTCGGTCTCTTTGGCACAAAGCCTTCCCAAGCATGGATCCACTTGCAAATGGGATGCATATCTTTCACATACTGGCCACATGCCTTTGGGAGGGGCCAGGGTTTTGCTTAATTCTTACCATACCGACTGACTACAACTCCATTCCTTTCTCTCCCTTTCACGAGTATGCTGGAACACAAATGAGAAAAGATTAATGGTAAATCTGAGTGGGCTCTTAATCACATAACACACACACACACACACACACACACACACACACACACTTACCACTTCGGGAGTTTTATTACAAACATATCACTTAAGAATCCACGTATGGGATATTGAGTCGGGAGGCACTGTGACAAAGTTAACACAAAGTCACTGTGAGTTGTTGGGCTTCCTGTTGCTGGAGAATTTCTCTCCAGCTCCTGCCACCAAGTCCCGTCAGTCCCAGAGCCCACTTATAAAATAAACACACGAACTCTTACATTATTTAAACTGCTTGGCCATTAGCTCAGGCCTGTCACTGTCTAGCTCTTACTCTTATATTTAGCCCATTTCTATTAATCTTTACTTTGCCACATGGCTCATGGCTTACTGGTACCTTACATCTTCCTTGTCCTGATGGCGGATGGCAGTGTCTCTCTCTCCGCCTTCCACTTCCCAGCATTCTTTTCCTTGTCCCGCCTATACTTCCTGCCTAGCCAATGGCCAATCAGTGATTTATTTACTGACCAATCAGCAACACACTTGACATACAGACCATCCCACAGCACTTCCCCTTTTCTTTTCTTAAAAAGGAAGGTTTTAACTTTAACATAGTAAAATTACATATAACAAAACAATTATCAAGCAAGAATTACAGTTACAATATTAAAGAAGAGATCCTATCTATCTTATATTTGTAAGTTTAAGGTTTTATATCTAACTTATCTTTTATTATAACTAAGGAAAATTGTAAGTATCTAGTCTTTAACCACATCAAAGACCTCAGAAGGATATACTACTACCTGAGAAATGGAGAAGGATATAAGCAACTTTTAGGAGTCTTGTAGGGTAGACAGAGACAGCTGGCAGCCTGGACAGTCATT
Organism: Peromyscus eremicus; assembly: GCF_949786415.1. Taxonomy (NCBI): domain Eukaryota; kingdom Metazoa; phylum Chordata; class Mammalia; order Rodentia; family Cricetidae; genus Peromyscus; species Peromyscus eremicus. Next base: position 13,196,030 of record NC_081428.1, read on the forward strand.
CAAAGTTCTCTTGTAAAGTTGGGGCATCTGTCTTCAGCCCACAGGCCTAGAGTCTCTTATTCACTTTTCTCTGTGTCCTGTAGAATGTCTGGCAGTTTTCTCTGCAAAGCAGGAACCTGAAGGACCATTTTGTCAAGCAAAGTTCAGTGGTCACCTTTGTATGGGTCCTGCATGTCCAGTTGATCAGACAGTCCAGGCAAGAACAGTTTCTTGCCCAAATGGCTATTTTTGTCAAGGTGAAGATAAACTCCGTATGGAGTGTCTTCGATGCCCATCCTCCTCTCTGAAGTAAATCGGTGCTGTCAGGAGCAGACATGTCTCACTGTCCAAAAAGTCTAAATTTTTAAAACATTTTAAATGCCATATTCTGTAGGTCTTTGAAGTGTTTGAAGACTACCTATCTATCTGAAATATATCTATGTATACCTAGAAGACTTAACTAACATGGCTACAAATATTATCATAGATGACTAACTATTAATCTATTTTTTAATTATCCATTACAATTTTAAATGAGTTACATAAACATAATACCTCAAACAAGAATAGAAATATATATACAGTATAACAAAATTAAGTTTAAATTTGTATCAATAAACTAAAATCTATAGCTATGTAAAACATTTTAAACAAGTTGTTACTCTTTAAAAGTAGGTTCATTAATCTACCCTTTCATCCTATCATATCTAAACTATCCCCTTTTTTTCTTTAGAAAGAGATTGTATTTATAATCAACCTGCTTTAAATAAAAATATTGGTTTTTGTCTGTCCCACACCAGAGGGCTCTTCTGATTTGGGACATAAGAATCTCTTAACCATTTTTTTTTTGAGCAATATGTCTGGGTTTAGAGGGGGAGTGAGCCAATTCCATCTCTAAAGCCAGCTTGGTATATTTGGGAATTTGGGCGTAGCTTCTCTTACTACTTCCTGCTGGAGGGGGGCGCTGTATCTTACGGGGACACGAAGAAAATTTTAGGATCATGGAGTAGTCCATGAGGCTGTATCATCTGAGCCAGTTGCCTTGGAACCATTCTGGATGTTGAGTCATCTGGGCCATGGTGTCATTGGAGACCTTTCAGGGGGTCTTGGCTGGTCAAACCTGATGTATCTTAATCTGGAACAAATCCATAGTCTCTGGCTTTCTGTGGAAACAAGAGCAGAGACTCTTTTCCAAAGCAACATATCCTTATATCCAAATTTTGAAGTCAAGGTACCTTTAAAATATACATTTTGGCATAACTCAACAGCTTTTACAATCAAATGTTTTTCTGCAGTTACGAATATCAAAGAGAACGTAATCCAGATTCTCTGTGTGGTAGTCATCTTTACGTGGCTTATTTTTTTATATTAGCTTGAGCCTATTGCTTTAAACTGCAGCCTTCTAAGCCTGAAACAGCGCAGTGGCTGCTGGCTCCGCCCACTTCAGCTTCCCAACATGGCGGCGGTCCGCTTTCCGCCAGCTCTGGGAGCCATAACTCTCAGAAATAGTGGGTCTACACTTTTACCAAAGTAGCGTGTAGCCCAGAAACCTCTTTTTTTGTTTTGTACTAGCAAAGGCTAAATTCACCACACAGTTTAATGTGCTACTTGCAGAGGCCTCATTCCCACCATACTGCAGGTCGAGAGCGCACGCTAGGAACCCGCCAGTAGCTCAAACCGGCAGCTGCCGCTTATTTGAGAGAGACAATTAGGAAGCTGTTTTTAGTTCCGTTTTAGAATCTTTTTTTTAAGTTTTTAGGTGGAAACTCTTGCCACCACGTTGGATGCCATTTGTTGCTGGAGAATTTCTCTCCAGCTCCTGCCACCAAGTCCCGTCAGTCCCAGAGCCCACTTATAAAATAAACACACGAACTCTTACATTATTTAAACTGCTTGGCCATTAGCTCAGGCCTGTCACTGTCTAGCTCTTACTCTTATATTTAGCCCATTTCTATTAATCTTTACTTTGCCACATGGCTCATGGCTTACTGGTACCTTACATCTTCCTTGTCCTGATGGCGGATGGCAGTGTCTCTCTCTCCGCCTTCCACTTCCCAGCATTCTTTTCCTTGTCCCGCCTATACTTCCTGCCTAGCCAATGGCCAATCAGTGATTTATTTACTGACCAATCAGCAACACACTTGACATACAGACCATCCCACAGCAGCTTCCAGTAAAAAAGCACTGGTTTCTCTGGTAAATGAAGCCCCGCTGTCACCACACCAAGACAGGGTACCTCAAACTGGACAATATTTGAAGATTAGGCCTTGAAATAGGCACCTTTTTAAAAGCTTGTTTTTGTTTTTTTTGTTTTTTTTTTTAAGTGAGCACACACATGAATGAGTTTTATTGTGATATTTTTACACATGTGTCTCATTACATTTTGATCCATCTCATTGCAAGAAGTAATTTAATAAAAGAGATAATTAGGGCAGGTCCTAATGCAAGCTAATGGTATCTTAAAGAGAAGAGGTGTGGACGTAAAAAGATATCAGGGCCCAAGCCTGCAGAGGAAGGACCACAAGAAGATACAGCTAAGGATGTTCAACACGCCACTGGCACAGCCCTCACCTCAGCAGAGGCCATCTGACTCGGCTTCCACCTTGATCTTAGACTATCCCAAAAGTGGAAGAAAATACATTTCTCCTTTTTTAAAGCTACCCAGGCTACCTGTACTTTGTTATTTAGCAGCCCTAACTAACTAATACAGAATTTAAACATCAATACGAGCATAAGATTTGATAACATTTTTAAAGGGAACATGCTAAAGGCCCTTTTACTTATTCTGAGTCTGACAGTCAAGGGAAGGACGTGGCAAGCTGGCTGCATGGGGATCAGAATGTTGACTTGGTGGAAGACAGGGAGAAAGCAGGCCTTTTTCATTCCTGTCTTCCTGTTCACTGGAGTCACCTTCCACCTGAAAATGACGGAAAGGACCTCTGGTCTTTGGTAACAAAGGTGAAGATTGGTGGGATAATTATAGACCGTGTCTTAGCTGATCTGAATGTGGCCCTGTGGTAATTTCCTCACTCCAAATTCATATTTCAAAATTATAATCACCCCAAACCTCAGGATGTTTCTAGGTTTGGACACAGGGTCCTTAAGGAGGTAATTAAGTTAGGGAGGTTGGAAGGTGGGCTTTTGTTCAATGTCTGGTAGCCTTTAAAAGAGGGGATCTGAGCCGGGCGGTGGTGGCGCATGCCTTTAATCCCAGCACTCGGGTAGCAGAGCCAGGCGGATTTCTGTGAGTTCGAGGCCAGCCTGAGCTACCAAGTGAGTTCCAGGAAAGGCGCAAAGCTACACAGAGAAACCCTGTCTCGAAAAACCAAAAAAAAAAAAAAAAGAGGGGATCTGAACATAAAAACACATGCAGGGAAGGACATGTAAAAACAGAGAGGGAAGATGGCCAACAGCAAACCAGAGGCAGAGATTTGGGCAGGAATTAGCCCTGATGACACCCTGATCTGGGACCTCTAGCTTCCAGAGTTGTGAGAAAGTTAAGCGTCTGTTATTTAAATCACCTAGTTTTGTTGTGGGGTTTGTTTTGTTTTACATATCTGGAGACAGATCCCAGGACTGCAGAGATAAAAGCCATGTGCTTGGCCATTTGTTCCCAACCCCTAGTCTGAGGTATTTTGTCTGTCGGTAGTCATAGAAAATTGAGGTTGCATCTTCTGGCTCAGACTTACCACTGCTCTTGATGGTCCCTATGGGGCATAGAACACTGCCTAGATGTACAAAGTAGTTTCATTAGCAGCACCATGCATGAAGCTGGAAGATTTGCTAGCAAGTGTGACCAGTCTGAGTCCACAGTACAATGTAGACAGTAACAAAATCAAGTGTAGCATTAGGCTGCAGACACAACAAACCAGAACTTATTTAGGGTATGGAAGGAAGAGATACGCTGTCGTTTATGGGACTGTTCAGAGGTATGACTTAACTTGGAGGTGGGAATAGCAACATATCTTCTAGAGACAGACACTGTAGTAGAAAGGAATGTTCTGCTTGGCCACAGGTGACAACTATGTGTGAGAGCTGTAAGTTGTGGGGAGAACTTTTTAGTAACCAGATATTTCAGAGCTGGTTATCCAAAGATAGGCTGGCCTGTCTGAGTAGTTACTGAGTGTCTCACAGTGGTCTCCTTAAGTCCAGCTTGTCATAGGGGGATTTTGGTAGACACATGGTTGGTTTCTTCCCTGAAGACTCTTGTTTGTTTGAAACAGAGTCTCACTGTATAGCTCTGTCTGGCCAGACCTGGCCTACCGCTGCCTCAAATGTTGGGATTAAAGGCACACACCACCATGTCCAGTCCTTCCTTGGGAATTCTAACCAGGGATGTTGCTGGGCTTCCTGTGTGCAGACTTGGGAAGATCAACCATTCAGGGCAGGAATGATGTTACTGTAGAGCAGAGGAAGCGGTAGGATGTAAAGAGCCATCAGAATCTCTGAGTAGTAATAAAAGGAGAAAATGTAGGGGATCGGGTCAGAGAGTTGGCTCATCAGGTAAAAGCGTTTGTCTTGCGAGTCTGACAATTTAAGCAATTCCCACAGTCCACTCTCATAAGAATCCAGTTGCAGGGGCACACATCTGCAATCACAGCATCCCTAAAAGTGAGGTGAGAGATGGCGACAGAAGACCACCGAGTAGCTCTTGGCCTGTTAGCCTGGAGGACACAGCAGGGCAGGAACAATAGAGACCCAGCCTTCACAGGGTAGAAGGAGAGAACAGATTACTAAAGTTGTCCCATGACCTCCATGTGTGTGCTGTGGCCTGCTTACACACACTCTCTCTAACTGGTTAGGAACACTTCCTGCTCTTGGAGAAGACCTAAAGGGTTCCTCACACCCAGATCAGGCAGCTCATAACAGTCTATAGTTCCAGTTCCTGGGGATCCGACTCCCTTTTCTGGCCTTAATGAGCACCTCCACACTTGTGGCATGCAGAAAGAGAGAGAGAGAGAGAGAGAGAGAGAGAGAGAGAGAGAGAGAGAGAGAGAGAGAGAGAGAGAGGGAAGGAGGCACATGAGAACACACATGTAACTAAAATTAAAAGCAAAAAACAAAAAACCTTTAAGAAATTTTAAATAGAAAATAGGGATGCCCTTTCTGGCACAATCAAGAGTTAATCGCTTCCTCTGAGAACATCTTGACCAGGAATGTGAGGGGGATGAAATTCAGTCATGTGAAAGGAGACTGCTAACTTTAAGAATTTCTGTTTTTATGGGTTATCATTTATTTATTTATTTATTTATTTATTTATTTATTTATTTATTTATTTATTTATTTATTTATTTATTTTGAGACAGGGTTTCTCTGTGTAGCCCTGGCTATCCTGGAACTCACTCTGTAGACCTGGCTGGCCTGGGAACTCAGAGATCCTCCTGAGTGCTGGGATTAAAGGTATGTGCTATCACCACCTGGCTTTATCACTGTATTTTTTAAATTGCCTGCTCAATAAGAGACAACTGCCCCCTCTTGCTAAATCCCGCCTCTTTCCCTGGAGCATACATAGAGTCTACAAACTGTGCTCAGTAGAGCTCAGGTTAATGTTCCAGCGTCACCGTCTTACAAACGTTTCATTTTGGACAGAAGGTCTCAAGCTTTCATTTTTCAGTATGATCTCACGAGATTTGGAACCAGATCTGATGTCTCCCCATCTCCTAGGTGTTCAGGCGCCTCCCTTGTTCATACAAACAGGTCATGATGCTGGAGAGGTAAGTGTGTGTGGGAAGGAGTGTGAGGTGAAGGCTCCGCTGTATTGTTTCTCATTGGGGTTTTTTCCTGAGTGTCCAGCTTTGTGTCAGCCTCTTGTTCACAGATTTCTGAGTTCACTAGCTTCCCTTTCTAATTTTCAGATGCCAGGAAAAGGCGGCTGAGGGGTGAGCTTTCCACTTACTGAGTAATCAGTCACTCTACTGTTAAGCTACAGTTATAGCTTTCCTGACTTTTAATGGGGATGATAATGATAATAGCAATGGTTTCCGTGTGTGTGTGTGTGTGTGTGTGTGTGTGTGTGTGTGTGCGCGCGCGCGCGCGTGCGTGCGCTGCAAGCCATCCTTAGATGATGTTCCTCAAGTGTTGTCCACCTTAGAGTCTGTCGTCTGTCTCTCCCTCCCAGGCAGATGCTGGCATGACTGACATGTTCATGTCGCTTTCAGGGATGGAACTCAAGTCCTGCTTCTGTACTTTGCCAACGGAGCTATCCCCCTATCCTTTCCTTGGCTTTTGTAGGAAGTGGATGCCATAAATAATAAAAGCAAATATTGCGTAGCAAATATTTATTGTTATTTGTTCAGGGCATTCAAAGGACATCCAGGACAAAACAAAAAAAAACTATATGTAGAGTTGGACAGATGGTATTTAGGCGAGCTGGTAGATCAATGCTGACTTCTCAGAAAGGAATGGGTGGGGACACATCCTCCCACCACACTCACAGGGATTCCTTGCTCTGTGGAAGAGCAGGTGTTCTAATTTGCTTTCTATTGCTGTGATTTTTTTTTTTTTTTTTTTAAATCATGACCAAAAGTAACTTGAGGAAAGGGTTTATTTAGCTTACACATTCTGCTCACAGTCCATCATGAAGGGAAGTCAGAGCAGGAACTGAAGACTGGAACCTGAAGCAGAAGCTGAGGCAGAGGCCATGCTGGAAGCTGCCTACTGGTTTGCTCCTCATGGCTTGCCTGGCCCGTTTTCTTTTACAACCCAAGACCGCCTGTCCAGGACTCGCCTATCACATCAATCAGTCATCAAGAATATGTCTTCACAGACTTGCCTACAGGCTAATCTGATGGAGGCATTTTTCTCAATTTAGGTTCCCAGATGACCACTGCTCACAACAGGTTATTAAAAAACACATCCGGTGAGGAGAAGGGTAGTGGCCTCAGAGCCAGAAACTTACCTGACATTATCCCCTGCCTCCTCTCACTAGCTTAGGGCGGGCCAATGGCTTTAGGTCTGACGTCACATCCGGTCAAGAGGGGTGCATATCTGGATAGTTCTAGGCCGTTCTAGCACTGGACTGTTTGTGTTTAATCTAGGAGAAAATGGCTGTACAGAGGTTCTTTTCTGTGATTTGGGGCAGACGCAAAAAAAAGAACACGAGTAGAGTTCATCACAAAGTCCTTTGGGATGGAGGACAAGAGCCATAGCTCAAGATCTTTTCCAGATCAACTTTGATCTCTTCTCCATCTTAGATTTTTTTTTTTACCTCCCTGCCTCCTCCAATCCCGGATGCCGACCCCCTTCTCTGAAACCTCCCAAGTCAAACAAAAATGCAACAACAATTAAAAAACACCCCCTCCCCCGCCACACACACACACACACACACACACACACACACTCCAAACATAAAGAAAACCAGTCGTTCTGTGTCCTAGGTCGCCTGCCCGTCTCTGGTGCATCCTAACGACAAAAATCCCAGGTTGCTGGTGGGGAGTGGAGGTTGCCCTTCTTGGAAAAAAAAAAAAAAAAATCCCATTGCTAATGTTGTCGGCCTCGCGCCACCTCTCCAAACCGAGCAAATGAACTGCGGATAAAAATGCATCTCAGCAGAAGCTCCTCAAACACATTCCAGAGAGGCCTGCGGGGTCGGGTGACTCAAGCTCACGAGGACGAGCCGGGAGCGCTCCCGACTGTCCTGGAACCCAAACGTCCTAGGATTCACCTTCCCCCTCAAACCCCGTCTGCCGGTCCCTCTCCCGGACCCCCGATCATCCCTCCCTTGGCTCCGTTAGCCGCGCGCTGGTGCCCAGGACACCCGCACCTGTGGGCTCCCGGCCCGGGTGGCCTCCCGTTGCGCACGGGCGCAGCTCCCCGGGGCTCCGCTAGGGGTCTCTGTCGGGTGGTGGCGAGCCGGGTGGGCGGGATCAGCTGACTCTCCCGGCTGCGAGCCCCGCCGCCGCGCTCCAGCTCTGTCAGTTTCCTCGGCGGCGGCGGCGGCGGGAGGCGAGAGCACCCGGAGCAGAGCAGAGCAGAGCGCGGGGGCTACGGGAGACGGCGGCGGCGGCGGCGGCGACGACGCGGACACAGCCAGGGCGCGGCGGATCTCCCCTTCGCACCCAGAGCACCTAGTGCCCCAAGCAGCATCACGATGCTGCCCAGCCTGGCACTGCTCCTGCTGGCCGCCTGGACGGTTCGGGCGCTGGAGGTGGGTGCCGCGCCTGGGAAAAAGAGACGGGGGCTGGGGGACCGGGGAGGTGGGGGGGGGAGAAGGCGGGCGCCGGGAGGACCCGATCGTCTCCACCACGGAGCTTGAATCGTGCGAGGCGGGGGACTGTCACGGGTATCCCGCTCTTGGCCGCCCCCGCCTGCGGCTGCCCTGCGCAGCGGCGTCTCTGGCCCAGCCCTTCCCGGGGACGCGCTGCCCGAGCGGTGGAGAGGGAGCGGGTGAGGCGCGGGGCTCCCCACCTCCGCGCCGGCCCCGGTGAGGGTGAGGGGACGAGCCTGAGCGCAGACCCCGGACTCCTCCCTGCCTCGAGAGCCGGTCTCGGGGATGCGAGAGACACCCAGTTCGTGGCGGGGGGGAAGGGGACACGTGTGGAAAACTGAAAGCGCAGAGTCTCACAATCCAGTGCCCCGCGAGGCTATCGCCGCCCTTCCCCTTCCCGGGAGTCCTGGGTTGGAATGGGGGCAGCTCTGGACGCTGGGGAGCGCCTGGTTCACCTTCCCTTCCCACCCCCGCCCGACTGCGCTGCGAAGCTGGGCTTTGCTCCTGGCAGCCGCCGCCCGCCTGCGCAGCGACCCTCTCCCGAGCGGGCGCGGGGTCGCGCACCGCCTTCCTCCGGCAAACTTTGTGCATTTCCGTCTCTCCCTTTTGTGTAAGTTGCAAGTGATGAGAGGCATCGGAGAGCTGCGGCCACTCGGCACCGTCCTTTAGACTGGACGTCCCGGGCTCCCCGTTGTACCTGCAGTTTTCTCCCAGAAACTGGAGAAGGTCCCCGGGAACAAAAGCCGCGACACCCCGCCCTCGCCGTCCAGGGCGCGGTGGCGGAGCCGTGGTAGTTTGTGCGCCACCGCGGCTCCCTTCCCCGAGCTGCGCGTCTGTCCCGAGGGCCTGGGGGTGCTCTTTGGAGCCCCGCGATCTCCCACCCCCGCATCACCACCGCCTAGTGCCAATCCTGTGCGAGGCTGCAAAAGTCCTCGCAGAGGGAGCGAGAAAGAGAGCCCAGAGTGAGGCGTGCGTCTGGAAAGGGCAGTGCCGTGGTGGTGGGGAGGCTGGGGAGGCTGGGGCTCTTGTGCATCAAAGGAGGCTGATTGTCTGATTAAGGTGCGGCCTCCTCAGGGCAGTTCTGGGGACTCTAGCTGGTCACCCTGAGGGGCGCAGGATGCTGGGGAGGGTCCTCAGGGTCTTTTTTTTTTTTTTTTTTTTTAAAAAAAGCGTGCAGATAAAAGGGTTGAGTAGAGTGAAGATTAAGACGGAGAAGATGGCGCCTCTGCAGTGCAGCAAAGAAAAGCTGTGTGGAGGCTGCAGCCTGTGAAATCCACCCACCACTAGGTTTATAACAAGTCTTCTCCATTCACCCAACTCTCCAGCACCCAGCAAAAGGGTGGTTTTCCTTCTTATCCAAAGATGTCTAGAAGTTGTTTGTGTGGCAGCTGGTTGCATTTCGCCTCGTTTGTTCCCTTTTCAGCCTTTAAACCTTTGCAACATCCCTTCCCCATCATACTCCCTCTTCCCCCCCCCCTACCGCATAGTAATTTTCCAAAATAGCAATTTCCGGATGAGTGCTTTCCTGTAATTCCATGGGGACTGTCCAGGCTACCACACTAGTACAGGTATTTATTTATTTATTTATTTATTTTTAGTCCTTAATTTACAAGGTCATTGAACTTTTTCAAACCCCCTCTAATTTTTTTTTTTTTTTTTTTTTTTTTTTTTTTTTTTTTTTTTTTTTTTTTTTTTTTTTTTTTTAACCCACAAGTGGCTCCTGGATCTGGAAACCACCTCAGGCTGGTTAAAACAGGTCTTTTTAGGAGTCTTAAGAATTTGATGTTCCATATTTTTAAGCCATTTAGTCAAGGAAATTCTGGTGACCTACAATTTTAATTGTATAATCATTCAGTTTTTCAAATTGTCTTACTATATAAAGACACAACTGAGAATTAAAAGCATAACTATAATTTTTGAAGCTCATGTCAAAACTTAAATGTTTATTTTTCTTGAGCATTTTTTTTTTTAAACTTGTATAGAGAGGGTCAGGATGTAGGCCAAGATGAACTTGATTTATTTTTTGGCTTTGGGCAATTGCATATCCCTTTTCTGCCAACCGTTTGGAGATTATCCTGTGGTTACCGTCACCTTTAAAGGGTGAATGTGAGAACCACATCAGTGCCTTTTGTGGATCACTGGAAGAAGGCTAGGTAATTCACACTAACGAGGCCTGACAGAGCCGTGTGCAGCTCCGTGTCCACAAAAGCCACCGACCGAATTAGGAGTTGGCTGCCTTTTGTAGATCATAGAAAATAGGTCTGCGGCAGGTGGTTCTGCAGAAGAATCAAAGTGAACGAGGGCAATGCTGGTGGGGTCTGCTGCCCCAGGGATTCGTCCTTACCCGGTCTGACAGTTTTTTTCCCCTGGTCTGCTGAAGAGGCACACGCGTTTAACCAACTGTGATGGTAGTACACTCTGGTTTGCCTGCTTGTTCATTTCCACTCGCCTGTAAGTTTTGTTTTCTCGGGTGGACCTGGTAACTACCAACTTGCCTTGGTGGTGGTGGTGGTGGTGGTGGTGGTTCCTTCCCAGTCTGGAAACCTGCTGAGTAGTGAGTGCTGCTCTGAGGGAGAAGCCTTCCATCCACAACAGTGAGGCTGAGATTGTTGATGGGGATCCCTCAGGAGTCACCAGTTCCTGCTTGTCAGTGGGAAGCCATGATAACTGGCAGGCTGTAAATGCTTCTCTTTTGTCACCCCAAGCGATAGCATCCCCTGTGACAACTTGCAGGACCTTAGGACTGCAGAGCCATTAAAAGATGGAACCGAAGAAATGAAAAGGTGTGTATACAAGATCACGACACTAAATTAGCAAAGATAGATTTAAAATAAATGGGGGGGGGGAATGGGATCAGTTGGCTGTTGGTTTGAAGGAAGTGGAGTTAAATTTATGGTTAAGGTTCTCTCTTAAGGTTACAGGGTCTCTGTTTTAAGTTTACTGTTTATGGCAAATCAATTCTCTACATTCGTTTGATAATGAAGATTATCAGTCATCCTTCATACAGAAGTGAAACAAAAAGGGCTTCATAAGTAATGTATCCTACTTCTGCAAAAACTGCTGTTTTAAGATTTCCAAGGCATCTTTCATTAATAAATTTCCTTTATAATCTCTG